>NC_143578.1:184958772-185191272 GCF_048544385.1 Mastigoproctus giganteus | reverse complement strand
CACCAGAGGTGGAGCCTGGAATCTGAGGAAGGACACTATGGTTGACAAAGTGGAATATTGAGCAGTGATCCAGTTCCTGCATTTGCAGGGCAAGAAAGCTCAGAAAATGGACGAAGAAATGAAAGCTGTATTATGGCAGAATTGTCCATCCTATGACACTGTGAAAAAAGTGGACATGGTAGTTCCAGTGCGGTCGTACAAGTGTCTTTGACGAGCCAAGAGAAGGAAGGCCATCAACATCCACAGACAGTGAGACGGTTGCAGAGGTTGAGCAGCTGGTGCTGAGTGACAGATGTGTGACAATTCATTTCATCACAAATGCAGTGAGAATTAGTTCTGGGTCTGCTCACAGCATTTCACATGACCAAACTATTATATCAGGCCACCCGAATATTTAAATTCATCTGCTGTGCATTGTGTGTTCTATGGTCAATTTGCCAGTTTTGCTGGACGAAAAACCCGAGTTATGGGGGGGGGGGATCTTGCTCTCTATGCCTGAGGCCGACTAACTCAGCCACGGAGTTAAAAAAGCCCACTAAAGTTCCTCACATCATCGACGGGATTCGAACTTGGGCCTTTTCCACTCAGTGTGGGGAGGATGGTGGCGATACCACTGTGCTACCCATGCAGACCATTTTACATGACCATCTGCACGTCTAAGGTCTCCGCTTGATTGGTTCCAAGATTGCTGATGCCTTTGCAGAAGCTTGTTTGTTTGTTTGTTTCTGGATTTATTGGGCACATTGGCAACTATGGCCATAGTGCGCCATACATATGGTAACTATGCATACCATTTCTTCTCAAATAGAGAAAATGGAAAAAAGGAACCACAATGTAATTTTTTTTTTTTAAACTAAAAGAGGTGATATACTTTAATCATCTTGAGAAAGTTATAAATGCCTGAGACATTTGTTTCATTATTTAAAAGTGAAGTAAGTGTAGGAGGATCTTCTGTTGTGGCTGGAGTGCAAAGATTCTGGCATTCTCTTGTATATTTTGTGCATTCAACCAGAATGTGTTTCACTGAGAGCATTGTATTACAATGATGACATTGAGGGGGTATCTCTCCTCTTAAAAGATAACCATGAGTGATATTTGTGTGACCTATTCGCAGACGAGCCAATATTACCTCCTGATGTCGGATTGAACTGAAGCTGGAAGGCCACTGCTCAAGGTTTGGCTTGATACTTCTAAGCTTATTGTTCGGTTGATTTTCCCATAATAACTGCCATTGGGACATGCATTTTTCCTGGATTATTGGTTGGTAGTCTTGATGAGGCACTTTCCACTTGTTCTCTGGTGGTAGGTGAGCTAATTTGGCAGCATTGTCCACAAGTTCATTCCCAGGAATTGCCATATGTCCTGGGACCCAGCAGAAGCGTATGTTTTTCCCAAGTTCTGATAAGGTATGTAAAGAGCTGACTAATCTTTTCACGACTGGGTGGGTGATGTTCATGATTTTTTTAGTGCTTGAAGTGCACTTAAAGAATCTGTGAAAATTATGCTGTTGTTAATATCAGAAGACTCAATATGATTCAGTGCAACCTGAATTGCTATTAGCTCGGCGGAAAATATACTGAACTCACGTGACAACTGATAAGCTAATGTGATGTTTGGAAAAACTGCAGCGATTCCAACGTGGACATCATTCTTTGATCCATCAGTATGTACTACGGAAAAGCTGGGAAACTGGTTCACTACTGCATGGTATAGTTGCAAGAAGTTTTCTCTATGCAATGTAGATTTATTCCATTCATGCAGATGTAAGTCACATGAGGGTGGAATGATATTCTAAGGAGCAAGAGAGGATGGGAGGCTATGTGCCACATTGTCTAAGGTTAAATTTAGTTCTTCTAAGAGGTGTTTTATTCTCATACCCAAAGGACGATTAGCATTAGGGCGGTTTTGGTATAACCTGCTATGCTGTGATGTGAAAAGTATCTGCCAGTTTGGGTGTTCTGGCATAGATCTAATTTTATAGGCATAGCGTAGTATCAGTTGTTGTCGCCTGATCGAGAGAGAGGGTTCATGTGCTTCAGCATATAAGCTATGTATTGGAGACATGCGATATGCTCCTAAAGCAACGCGTATTCCCCTATGATAGATAGGGTCAAGCCAGCGAAGGGAACTAGGTCTTGCTGAACTATAGACTGGTGCTCTGTAATAAAGTTTTGATCTTATTAATGCTCTATATAACCATAATAAAGTAAGGCGATCAGCTCCGCAATTAGTTGCAGAGAGAACCCGGATGATATTTAGTTTTTGTTGACATGATGTTCTTAGTCTTTTGATATGCTCAACGAAAGTGAGTTTATGGTCTAAAATAATGATTCCTAAGAACCGTATGCTGGGATGAACTGCTATTGGTTGGTGCAGTTGTAGCTCCGGATTGGGATGGAGCTTGCGTTGGCGGCAAAAATGGATGCAAAATGTTTTTTCCGGACAAAGTTGAAATCCATTAGTCTGAGCCCATGAACAGATCTTAGTTATTGTCCCTGTCTCTCAATAGTATTCATGTTTTTCGCATGACACCAAATACTAAGGTCGTCTACAAACAGTGCTTTATCAATAGTGTTTGGAATTTGTCCGGCATTGGTGTTTATTGCAATTATAAAAAGTGAAGCACTGGAACAGAGCCTAGAGGAACTCCTTCTTCTTGTGAAAATACTTGGGACAGTGAGGTTTTAAATCGAACCTGGAATATACGCTTGCATAAGAAATTCTGTATGATAATCTGGAGATGACCCCAAAGTCCATGGCGATGTAATTCATGGAGTATTCCATATTTCCACGTGGAATCATAGGCCTTACTGATATCAAAGCAGACTAACACATGATGTTCCGATCTGAGGAATGCATTCCGAATGGAATTCTCTAGTCTGACTAGTATATCTAGTGTAGATCTGTTTTGTCGAACACTGAACTGTGCAGAATGTAGCAGATTGAAATTTTCGAGGTACCAGTTCAGTCAACGGTTCACCATCTTTTCGACAATTTCGCAAATGCAACTGGTCAAGGCGATTGGTCTATAATGAGTGGGATTTGTAGGGTCTTTATCTGGTTTAGGGAAGGCAAGGACCGTAGCATGATGCCATTGATTAGGAATTTATCTTCCAGGAAGAGTCTATTGAATAGATGAAGTGACTATAATGATTCGGTACTTAGTTTCTGTATCATGGAATAATGAATATTATCTGGTCCTACAACACTGCGTCTAGATGTTGACAAGGCTCTATGTAATTCGTGGAGTAAAAGGTAAGTTGTATTGTTCATCTCCTTTTGAAGAGAAGTTTAACTTTTGTTTTTCTAAACTTGTTTTTAATCTTCTGAAGGTCTGTGTATAACTTTCTGTTGCTGATGTTTTGGCAAAGGTTTCACCTAGTATATTGGCAATTCCAGCAGGATCATTTACATTCTGTCCTCTCCATTCCATGATGGGTAGAGGTGTCGTTTTATATTTGCCACTCATTTTTCTGATTGCTTTCCAAATTTTATGTGTAGTAGTTGCTTGATTGATAGTCGAAGTGAAGCGGATCCAAGCAGCATTTTTATTGCAGCATCTAACATATCTCGCTCTTGCTCTAGCGTGCTTATATTGAATGAGATTGGTTGTAGTTGGACTCCGGTGAATAGAATTCCAAGCTTTACTTTGCTCTTTTTTAGCCACAAGTCATTCATCACTCCATCAGGTTTTTGGATGAATCGGTAATTTTGAAGAGGATTTTGGTACGGTTTGTTCTGCTGCATGTAATATCGTTTTTGTGACACAGTCAACTGCTTTATCAGTTGTGGAATTTTGGATTATTTCGGGATCAAGCTTAGTTAATTTTTTATAGGACTGCCAATCTGCTTTATCAGTGAGCCAATGTGGAATTTTAGTAGGATGATGAGAGGGCTTATTAAGTAATTCAATTATTATGGGGAAATGATCACTATGTAGTGGATCGTTGTTTATCATCCACTTAAGAGTAGGATATAAGGTTGCTGAACAGATAGACAAGTCTATTGCAGTACTTGTTCCTGAAGGAAGGTGAACGCATGTAGGTGAACCGTTGTTTAGAAGAAGGAGGTTGTTATTGTCTAGACACTGTTCAATTAGTTTTCCTCTTTGATCGATGTTGTTGTTACCCCATAGAGTGTGATGACCATTTAAGTCTCCTAGAATGAGGAAAGGTGTTGGGAGTTGAGCTATAAGATTGTTGAGATCATTTTGTTGGAAAGTATAGCTTGGTGGGATGTATAAGGAGCAGATTGTCATATGGATGTCAGCAGCTACACGGCCTGCTATTGCCCCGAGGGGAGAGTTCAGTAAGACCTGTTTGGTAGGAATATGTGGGTTTGTTAAAATAGCTACACCACCATGTGCAATATTCTGATTGGTTCTGTATTTTCTAATAATGTTATAACGAGACAGTTTTGGTGTATTTTGGGATTTTAAATAAGTCTCTTGAAGGCAGAGACATATTGGTGAGTATTTTCAGGAAAGATTGTATAGGTCATCGATATTGGCACGGAATCCAAGACAATTCCACTGTATTATTCTGTTCATTTTTTATCTCTTGTTAGACTTTACAAGCGTTTTAAAGTTGCTGAGGTTTTCTGTTTTTCACTCTTGTTTTTATCTTTATTTGGGAAGGAAGGCCTTTCAGTGTCCATGTCTTCTTCAACAAAAATTTGAAGGACAGGGTCATCAGCTGATTTTTCTTTAGTGTCCATTTGTTGTTGATGACTAGAAGTTAGGATATGTTTTTCTTTGAGTCCTTGATCCGTAGTGTGGAGGTTTTCGGGTGGTATGGAAATTGGTGTATTGACTGCTTGGGTTTGAGTTGCACTGTACAAAGATTTTAAGTAGCTCGAGAAAGACTCTTTTGGGGGTACTGTTAGTTAAGTTTGCGATGCGGTTGATTGGAATTTTTTGGTGGCTTGGGCACATGTAGGTCTGTTGCATGAGTTGGTAGTGAGATGATTCTTTTTGCTTCTTGGTAGGAAACATTATGGTTGGTTTTATATTTCTGGATAAGTTTCTCACTTTTCCAGTGCTCACATGTTCTAGCATAAGCAGGATGATCTTTTTTGCAGTTTGGTCATACTGATTGAGGAGCATTACAGTTTTCGCAATCGTGTTCAACTGAACCAAACTTTGTGCAAGTAGGGGTTCTCTGGCAAGCTGTCTGGGAATGTCCATACTTCTGACATCGGAAACACCGTAGCGGGTTTGGGACATATGGTCTGACATTACATACCAGATATCTGTATTGACTGCTTGGCCTTAATGGATGATGAACGATTCGGTGTATTAAAGGTCAAGATCAGATTGCAGGTAGGGATCAGATTGCCATCTTTTCTGGTGGAGATTCTCTCGACATGGATAACTCCTTGTTCTTTCAGTTCTAGCATTTCTTTTTCAGATACATCTAGTAAGTCCCAGTCTGAGATCACTCCTTTAGAGGTGTTCAGTGATCTGTGGGGCGTTACAGTTACTGGGAGTCCTGCAAAGAAATTAGTTTTCAGAAGTCGCTCAGAATGTTTGGCATTAGATGTCTCAATGAGAATATCTCCTGATCTGAGTCTTTTTACGGATTTCGGATATCATGCTCTACTTTCCAATTCCTTTTGAACTCTAAATGGAGAAAGTTTGCCAACTGCATTCTCACCAGTTGAATGGATGATCAGATAGGTTGGAATTGGAATTGGATAGGTCTCTGGCTCAGTTTTTTGGCACTTTGCAGTTCCTGCTGTGGAACTAGCTTTCTTTTTTGATATCTGGGTTGCGTCTGGCAGCCCAGATAAGTCTGAGTTTGACTTACTCGTGATATGCTCTTTTTGGCCACGGGAGATTGTCTTTTTCTCCCAGGTTACCAGCCCTGCTACGTGGAGGCAAGAGCGGTGCCACCTAGTGACCCAAGCAAAGAAAAGGGTTAGTATTAACTAAAAATAAAAGAGGGATTTAAAGAAAGGTGGCTTTCCTTTCTAGGTTATAGTATTTGAATATATCTATTTAATTATAATGTTCAGGAGTTATCGGACTTTCAAAACTCAGGAGGAACATATTTACAGTTAAGCATACTAGATAATCACTCTGGAAAGCGCTGTGGTCACTAATATCGCTTGGCACTCTGGGCCTTTGCAGAAACAAGATCGAATGCAATGTTCTCGCTAACTGTTAGATTTGTGTAATGCTGATCTTGAGAACTTTTTTGATCGGTTGGTGACAAATGACGAATGCTGGGTGTACCAGTACGATCTGGAGACTGAAGACAAGTCAAAGCAATGGAAGCACACCTCCTACCCACTTCCAAAAAAGGCAAAGACCACTCCATCAACAAGGAGGGTGATGTTGTCCGTGTTTTGGGACAGAAAAGGGGTTATCCTGACAGATTACCTACCTCATGGTTCCACACTTACCAGAGAATACTACAGAAATCTTTTGAAAAAGTTACACAATGCTTTGAAGGTAAAAAGACATGGAATGTTAACCAAAGGTGTCTGTCTTCTGTCAGACAATGCACTGGCTCACTCGGCCGTTGCCACCACCAACTTTGTTGCCCAATGCAGCTTCATATTACTGCAGCACCCATCCTATTCTCCTGACCTAGAACCGTCAGACTTCTTGTTTGGAGAAATGTAGAAACTGTTGTGTGGACGCCACTTTTATTTATCTCAGGAAGTCATCAATGAAGTGGAATTGTGGTTTCAGGCAAAAAAAGTGCAGACTTCTATGATCAAGGCATTAAACAACTGATCCATAGATGGGAGAAATGTGTTACTATACATGGAGAGTACATAGAAAAGGATTAAAGTTCCTGTGAAGTTTCACCTTTCTAGGCTATTATTTCTAGGTAAGGGTATGATCGTTTTGATATCCCCTTGTACCTTGATGAAATCATTTCTCATGCTCATCACTCACCATGCCAAGGTTTCAGGAAAGAAGTCTAAATGCAAAACATGAAGTTTCAATGACATGCGGTATCCCATTTTTTATATGCATCAAGCAGTTTCTGAACTTCATCTTATTCTAGCAAACACTAGAGATTTGTAAGGCCATCCACTTCTGTGTCAGATGACACAAAAATGAATGGTCTCACAGAATTTTTGGCCTATACGTTTTACAAAATACAATGAATTCAGAAAGATACCTTACTTGAAATTTTTATTTTCTTGAAGTAATAATCCAAACAGCACGAATACTTTATGTAGAAATGCTGATGCGTACTGTACTGCGATTCAGTAACCCTGTGTGAAACTAGCTTGACCAGCCAACATTATCAGGAATGTTACTGGCAGTGATCCTGTGGACTATCTTTCACATTCAGCAGAAAATTTAGTGGTCCGATTGAGAAAGGCCATTAACAACATTGGTACTTATGTTGAGACCTGAACATATGTAAAGCAAGTTGTATAAAATCGTCTCTAACAAATAATGCTTGATTAAATATTTTATAACTTCTACTACAACAATGCCTTTTTAAAAATAGGTGGTGACCCTCCTACCAATCATCCTGATTGGGATTTTGTAATTATCTTTAGATTCAATAAATAATATTTAGGCAAGTTGTATTCTTCACACAGTTTTTATTTATACTGATAGAAATTAAGCAGAGTCTAGAACATTTTTTATACAGGGTGATCCAAAAGTCAGAAAACCCAGCTTCATTTATGGCATATATGAGATATGACACTTAAGAGATAATGAAGAGGGGGGGGGGGTGCAGTTTATATTTGACGGGAGCTTACGAATTTGTTCCGAAGAACAAATTCTTAAGCTCTCAAGCCATTTTCAGTGAAAATACTTATTCACATGATCAATAATAATTGTGTCATCTGGAGAAATTTGACAATCTTCCTCCCAAAAATATTCAGCTACAGCAGATTTCCCACAATCAGTAAACTCTTTGCTTTTATATGCCCCCCCATACCATCTTCGAACATATGTGCTGACTCCCCTATATAACACTTCCCAAAAACCGGACATCTGATCTTGTATACTATTCCACTTATATCCTCAGTAGGTACACAGCCTTTTACCCTTAACACAACTACAACCTTCATCACAACAGCTGCACACAGCATTTCTGAGAGGTGTCTGTAACATCCTGAAGATCAGTTCTTGTGTTCACACCCGGTAGCAATGGGTGTGACCACCTCTCTCTGCCTTTGTTTTCCCTCCCAAATATAATTGCCCAAAATCCTCTGGGGATGCTGTGGTTGAACACTTTTGGGAGGAAGATCAAATTTCTCTGGATTTCTATGCAAATGATTGACAATTACTGTCAATCATTCACAAGGTATTGGCACTGAAAATGGCTCAAGAACTTATGAATTTGTTCTTTAGCATATAGCACCATTAACAGAGATGGGGGGTTCATTCATTCCTTGTTTAAGACTGTGATCCCCAAATGGCATGAACACCCCCTTCCTGCCCCAAGCCATTTCTGACAACTGTGGAGTATAATTCCCATATTCCTTTAGTAACACATACTGATCTGTAATCCTGCTGGATTACAGCAGAATTACAACTCAGTACGTGTACATTCCTGTATAATGTATTATTTAAGGATGTACCAGGACTATAAAATTCCACTGTTTACAATGATGTGGTTTCTTTTGAAATTTTTGGTGTTGTTTTTACAACTTTTAACTCTGTAATATTTATATACAGGTTTTTATTTTCATCTCTTTTAACTCTATAGTTTTATCAGCATATTTTATTTTATATTAAATATACAGTTTTATCCTGCATCTAATTTTTATTTTATTTTTTACAGATTTTGTAATATATATATATAGGTTGGCATATTTATTGGCTTTTATGTGTTTTCCCAACCACTGAATTCTATTTGAAGAATATTCCCTTCATGCTGTGAAATACAATTGCAAACCCTATGGTCTGTCTTGCCAATAATATACATGTCACAATCCAGGTATGTAATCTGCAAGTTGTAGCCAGGGAATGACAAGTTTAATACTAGAAACCACTGAGTGCAACATCCTGCCAGGTAGTGCACATAAGAGAGTAACATAACTGTCTAGCAAGACATTCAGAAACACCCAGATAATGGTGAATATAAGTTGTGACAATTAGCTAATTACTGTAATCTGTATGGGAAATTGAATTATTCCCATACAAATGGAATCTATCTGGGACAAGGGGGGGGGGGATATTCTGGACAAATTTGTCATGATCCTAATGATCTTGGCACCCCTGCCAGCAGTCAAAACAGTGGGACTATGTGTGATTAATCAAGTTCACTCATGACTCAGGAGTCATTACCAAGAATGAACACATTCATATATCGTCACCTGAGCCTAACTAACAACAGCAGATTCAAAAATGTGTCTTGCCTCCATATTAGCTATGGGGCTAATATGGAGGCTATTTATACTTTCTTTTTCCTTCTCTCTTTACTTTTCTTAGTTTTCTATGTATTCCTCCTACACTTATCTTTCTGGTAGTCACTGATCATGATCATTATGGGTTTACCTTGCATGCTGTAATATGATGGAATTCCTTACCAGCTTTTCCTTAAAGTTGATAAAAGAGTGCATCACTTTGAAAGCTTCTTTATGTGTATATTTTGTTTTTGCCACTTTTATTTTATCTGTATAATCTTATTATTTTTATTTCTATTCATATATTTTAGCTTTTATCCTATAAGATATTTAGTTATATTTTTATTTTACCTGTATATTTTAATAAAGTTTATTTTTCTGTTTTTGGTTGTTACAAGATTTATTTTGTAGTATTTCATTAATCCTTATATTTTTAAATGTTTTAAAATCTTCTACAGAGTTTCCAAGCTTTTTTAAATCAACTGAATGACACAATATCTGAAAAGATGGTGCAACATGTACCTTCCATATTGCAATGACTAATATTGCTTCAAGTGTGTGAAGATAATTTTATCTCAAAAGGAGCTTGCTTTTGAAAACATTTCACATTTGCTTGAGAACTTAAGAGAATATTATCAGCCGTACTAAATGCATTCCTAGTGAGACTTTATACTGTTTCTGACAATCTGTGTTGCTAAGTGAATATTTGTGTGGGTGTTGATTGTAGATATTTTCACCATATGCTGTGATTTATTTTCCTTGTGCAAGTTTTGAACTAAATTTCTATTTTCACAGAATGTTTTGTAATTTGCATGTTATGCAATAAGTTTCATAACTTTCACATCCTATATAATAGTATATTTATAAAATTATTTGAAAATATAGAGCTTAACGTACTTTTGTTAGATCCATTCCTAATTTAAGCTGAGATAACAAATTAAGAGTAATATGCCTGTGCTGTTGCCAGTCCTCAAAAAGAGGTTCCATTTCTTTTTCTTCATCCATTACCTCTCCACTGGAGTCAAATGCACCTATCTCAGTATATCAAATATTAAACTTCATTATATATATTTTTTTATATATATTTTTTTATATATACTAGAAATTACATTAACATATCTAATTCTTAAAGTTAAACCTGCAAAAAATATTATTCTAAAGATATATTAAAAGAATTATTGTTAAAAAGAAGAAACACTAATACACAATACATATTTTAAGAAGAATTTATTACACTAAAAAATTAGGTTACGGAAATTCTAACAGTGTGCATTCATGATATCATAGTTGACAAACTTTTGACTTTTGAAAAGCTGGAAATCAAGTAATTGTAAGCCAAAGGAAAACAGGATAGTTTTTGGCTAAAACTGGCAATAAACAGGAACTTTTATTGAAAAAACAGTTGTTCCCAAAAACAAAGAGCATACTATGAAAATTCATTGTCATCAGGACAAATATACGTATACATATATATGGCCAAGTTATTGAATATAGATACAGTGTACCAGTTATATCTTGGCGCCTCCGTAGCCAGGTGGGCAGGAGCAGCAGTGCGTAGCACACGCTTCTTGATTACACCAGGGTTTGAGTCCGTGACTACCAAATACAGAGGATGCGGAAAGGTCAGGGAATAACCACCACATATCCCCGGAGCAATATGGCCTTAGTTGCTAATGCTCCTAAAAACCAAATAACAAACAAACCAGTTATATTAGGCATCATCTCGCACTCAAAGTCAGAGACATCCCAGTAGGCTGAAGACAGGACTACTAATGCTCCAACCTAACCTCTCTGAAAATCTGAAAAGCCTAAATAGGATGCTCCTTCTATCAAATACAATGAGATACCGAATCATTTCCAAACTGACTGTGACAAATTATGCTCTAATAAGGCCTCTTATATTTATAAGGATGCTTTTAAATACTACAGAACTGCTATCTTACAACATGCAAATCAGTTACAACAGTACTAACTCCAATCCATACCATAGAAAATATGCTGAGCTCATCAAAGGAACCATAAGAAAAGCTCTATATTCACTACAGATGTGACTTATAAAGTTTTCGTTCACACATTAAATGAACTTAATAACTAATCAACTAATTCTTGTGTCTAAGTCAAATGTAATAGACTTGTCACATCACATTCTTTTTGCATGCAATATCTTAGTTTTTCTCATGAAAATTGTATAAGAAAACTGTACTGTAATCCATCAATCCCCTTCTGGTGTGTTATGCTGTCAAAGATGTGACTCCTGTAACTTTGTGATGCTTTTAAATAGCTTTGTGGTGCCCGAAGCTTACAGTAATAATAAAAAAAATTTTAATTAATAAAGAAATAATTTGGAGGCTCCACTTTTGACAGTAAAGGAAAGCCACATATCAAAAGAAAAACAGTTGTAATAAAATTTTGATCACTTCATAAAATGGAATGATTAAAAATTATTCAAAATTAAAGTTCAAAATTTTGAGTTCATCCAATTTTAACCTTGAAGCCAAATTCTGCCATCATTCCATAACACTGACATCTTCCAATAATGCTGTGGTATCCAGCAATATTACTTCCATTCAGCAGCATTCAACTGTTTCATTCTTGTATCATGTACAACATTAATAAAATGGACAGTCTGACATTCTTGTAAATTCAGACATTTACTGGAATTTTACATTAAAAGAGGTTATTTATTTCATTCATTAAAAGCTATCATACATTGCAGAAACTGTTAGTTATGGATCAATCCCAGTGCATTAAACATTGTTTGCTCTCAAATTCAAGTAGGAATGTGTACACTTATTTTCATTATAATTATGCCTAACTAATGTAAATCATGTTGTTCCAATATTGTATTGTAAAATATTTTGGTATATTAACTGAATTTTGATATTTATGTTTAGATTTTCTTATTATAAATCAACTGAAGTGTTGAAATGTGACATATAAATTAAAATACAGACAGTATATAGTAAAGCCTATAAAACTGTAGGTATAAATCTAATATTATATTGCAAAAGTGTAATGTAACTTGTTTGATATTCTGGAGAAGCTATTCAAATAAATTCTTATGAAATTGCAAAGAAAAAAAAATAAAAATAAAAAAAAAGATAGAGAAGAAAGAAACTTGTATATAATGTTAAAAGGATCTTTCGATTCATCTACAAAATCACACACACACTGTCAAAAGATGGTGCCATGCTCTTGCTTTGGGCTAATGCAGCCGGAGATTACAGATTAAACCGCTGCTTATGTACCATTCTGGAAATCCTCGTGCATTTACGGGCATCAATAAAGCCACCCTACCCGTGCATTTACGATCAAACCAGAGAGCATGGATAACAATATCTCCATTTGAAGATTGGTTTAAATGCAGCTTCATTCCCGAGGTTGAAAAATATTGTAAAGATAATGACGTTCCTTTCAAGATTTTGCTTCTATTAGATAATGCTCCTGGACATCCTACACATCTAGATGGTTTCAATTCGAACGTGAGAGTCATATTTCTACCACCAAACGTGACGTCACTCATCCTACCTTTGAATCAGGGTGTTACTTTGAATTTAAAACCATGCTATTTACGCACAACATTTGCTCAGGCATTTGTTCAGACGATTAAAAAAATTATGTTAAGAGACTTTTGGAAATCTTACAATATTTACCACACCATCTTAAACATTAATAAGGCCTGGGCAGAAATTAGTAAAAGTTGTTTAAATGGTCGTAAAAGGCTTCGAAGGAATTGAAAACGATGAATCATATGAAGAGGTTACAGATAAGATTGTAAAGGTTGCAGAGCTACTTCAGTTGGAGGTTGATGCCAAAGACATGGAGGAATTAATAGAGGAAGAAGAGAAGGAATTATCTAACAAAGAACTTATTGACTTGCAGGCAGCGATAGTGAAAGAAGAAAAATGCTGACAAAGCTCAAGATGAACCAAAATGAGCGGCCGAGATGCTTCATCATCAGAGAGATGGCAATGGCATTTTGTGAAATTGCATTGCCAATGGTGAGGTTGAGAAGATGGATCCTGAACAGCGAACAATTCTTAAAAGTTAACAGAGGGGTAAATGATATACTTGCTTGCTACAAAGAAATCGACGATGAAAATAAAAAAGCCACTGTCCAGTCATCCATTAATATGTTCTTTCGTAAGGTTGAGCGGCCGATCCCTCCTAAACCTCCACAGCCCTCAACCTCTGCAGCAGCATACTTATGAGCTGAAGACGTCAATTTTGGCAATGATGCTCGAGAGGTAAAACCTGCTGATGTTATGCCTGTCTCCTCTCTTTTTTTTTGTAATTTTATAATTTTGAAATTTTTTTTTTAAAAATTGCACACCTGTAATTTTTCTTGTGCATGAGATAAAAAAAAAAAATTGGTGCCTCCGTAGCCAGGTGCAGCAGCGCGTAGCACACACTTCTTTATTAGACCGGGGTTCGAGCCCGTGACCACCAAACACAGATGATGCAGAAAGGTCAGGGAATGACCAACACATATCCCCGGAGCAATATGGCCTTAGTTGCTAATGCTCCTAAAAACCAAAAAACAAACAGATAAAAAATTTAATAAATACAATAAATAATTCTATTTACAAGTTCATCGAACATTTCTTTTTTGATTCAATCAATTCAGCGAGTGCTGCACAAGCATGGGGGAAATTCCGATTTACTTAAAATCCGACTAACCCTTACGTAAGTCGGGGAGTTCCTGTATTTGTTTGTTGTTTCGTTACATGTGAGATGTGTAATTATTTACATATGTAAGTATTTACGTGTAATTGCATAATTATTTATGCCTTATTTTATTTTTTAATCCAAATATTTTGGGGCGGCAAATTTCATTTTGCTTACTGGTGGCACATAGGGTCGCGGCAGCCTTGAATGAAGCTTCCAGACCTGTATACAGTACTCAATGTGTAGCTGACCAGTGCCTTATATAAGGGCATAATCATCTTTTCCCTGCTAGAAAAATTCCTGTATATCAATGACAAGACCCCACGAGGTACTCTTGCAGACTGTATGCACTGCTCAGAAAACTTCATATCTGACTGAACAATTACCCCACTCTGTGGTTACTGCTACCCATATGCAGTACTTTACGTTTGACAATATTAAACTTCAGTTGCCACCTCTCAGCCCATCTGCTCAACTTTTCTAGATCCTGTTGCAATAGCATACTATCATTAGTGCCATTAACAACCCTACCAACCTTCGTATTGTCTGCAAGCTTAAACATTAAGCCTGCTATATGATCGTCAATATCATTAATAAATACAGAAAACAACAATAGACCCAACATTGAACCCTGGGAGACTCCAATAATAACATTACTCCAGAAAGAGCAGTGTCCGTTGATTATCACTCCCTGTCTTCTCCCACTCAACCATTCCATTATCCATAGCAGAAATTTACCTCCAATGCCACACTGCTGCAATTTGTACTGCAGTCTTCCATGTGCAACAGTATCAAAAGTTTTCCTTATATGATATCAATTTCATATAAGGAATAATCAATTTCATCCAGTGACCACATAATATTATCCAATCAAATTGGTAAGACAAGACATCCCCTTAACAAACCCATGCTGTGTCTGAACTATAAATGAAGTCTTGTCAAGATGATCCTGCAGTGCTTCTTTAACCAGTGCCTCCATAACTTTCCCTGGAACAGAAGTTAAACTAACAGGTCTGTAATTACTTGTGTCACCCTTTGATCCTCCTTTATGAATCAGGGTCACATTTGCACATCTCCAGTCAATGGGTATGTCCCCTGAGTCCAAGGAAGCTCTCATAATTATGGCTAAAGGTTGCTGCCTCCTTTAATATAATGGGATAGATCCCATCCACCCCAGGTGTCTTCCTTATGTTTATCTTCAAGAATTTCTCCTTCCCTTTACTCTGAATTATTACAAAATCATTTAGCTCACTGCCAGAATTTAATACACCTCTGGCATTCCCCTCCCAGAATAATACCTCATGTGTAAATATAGATGAAAAATATTCATTCAGTTTGTTAGCTACCTGAGCAGGATCATCAACAGTTGAACCATCATATCAAGTGGACCAATCTGATTCATCTCCCTCCTTCCTTCTAGAGTTTACACAAGTAAAGAACTCTTTGCTGTTTTTCTTTGCACAGTTTGCTAAAAATTTCTCGTAATCTACCACAGGCTTCACTGTCACCTGTTAATTTATATGTATCCCATGCATTTTTCTTCTCTACCACATGTCCCATTAGTTCATCTGACCTCCATTTAGGCCTAAACCTTGAACAATATTTCTTACATGGTATGAAAAGCCTAATATCTTCCACGATTAATTCTTTGAATGCTTCCCATTTAGAATTTGCTGTTGGTAACATTATCAGTTGGTCCCATTGTATAGAACTTAAGAACTGTCTCAGACCACTGTAGTCGCCTTTACAAAAGAAAAAACCCTTCCCTTTACCCCTAATTGTAGTTACCTCTTTGAGTAAATCCCACATCAGCACACTGTGATCACTGCCACATAGTGGTTCCTTTATTTGCACATTTTTAATGCATATAGAATCATTATTGATAACCAGATCAAGAGTATTACTCCCTCTAATTGCCTCATGAACATGCTGCTGTAGAAAACAATCATCCAATAAATCACAAAATCCAATAAATCCACAAAAGTCTTCCTAGTGTGTGAGTGACCAACCCACTAGTTCCAATAAATCCCCCATATAAGACAATTTGATTTACTGGCCGACTATTTTTCCGTACAGTTGTTCATCATACTCATCAGAGTCATTAAGCCTATAACACACTCTGACTCTCAATTTTGCTTTCCCAGTGCTTATGTCACACTAAATTGACTCGACACTGCACTTTCCACCCATGTCAACTGGCAGCACTTCCTTAGATTTTATGTTTCTTAACTAACAGCATAACCCCTCCTCCCTTCCTGTCTCTCTTTTCTGTATACATTGTAATCCCCAAATTCCAATTCTGCACTGCTTATATCTGTGTGACACCATGTCTCTGATATCCCAACATTATCTGCCTTTGATGTTTTGACCAACACCTCAAATTCATCAAATTTATTTACCAAACTCCAGCATTGGTGTACACGCAAGTATACATGAACCCTTTCCTATTCTTAACTACCTTAACACAGCCCACGTATTTATTTGTTCCGTGATGACACCCAGCAAGCTCTGAAATCCTCCGCACCTTGTTTTCCAGGCTGCTGCTCATTCCAGTACAAGCAGTGCAAGAATCACTTTCACCTCTGCCAGCAGCTATTGTTAATCTATGAATCCCGCCAAGCTAGTAGTTTTCCGTCACACCTAACACTGCCTCGATAGCATCAGCAAATATTCTTGCATCCTTTCTATTTAAGTGTATCCCATACCTGTAGAAGCAGTCTCTCGTGTAACAAGCACAGACCAGGCTGAGAAAAATTTTACCCCACGAATCTTGCACAATCTCTCCAGGGCTGAATTGATTCACAAGGCTCTCATCATACACTCTCTCCTAACGTGTCTGGGTAGAATTGTGACACTTTCAAATTCAACCCTAACTCACAGCTTTTTTTCAACATTGATCTGTACTTGTTAAGTAATTCAGTCAGTCTCCTACTCTTAATATCATTAGTGCCGATATGTACAACAATATCAACTTTAGTCCCCCTTAAATGATGATATCTGTTCTACATCATCAACCTTTGCCCCTGGCAAGCATAACCTGGCACTGTTCCACCTATTCTTTTTGCACAATATATTCTCCTTTTCCCTGACAATACAGTCACCGACAACAACTAGTTCCTGTGGGACCAGAGCATTCTGCCTTGGGGATTGCTGCTGTTTTTTTTTTGTTTTTTTTTATGTAAATCCCAAACACAAGAGGTATTAGAACCTATAGTACTTAGTACTCTGCTTGGGTTGGAGGTTGAGAAGACGAAAGAAGATATTTGTTGACATTGGACTTGAACTTCTGTAGACTAATTTTCAGGAAATACATATGAAGGAAGGTTGTTCCAGAAAACGGCAGTTGAATGAATAAACGAGGAGGATGAAAAGTTGGTTCTGTGAGTTTGGAGTTGGACAGTAAATGGATGTTGGCTGGTGGAGGCATGTGTTCGGACTGTTTTGAAAGAGAGAGTGGGAATTATAGAAGCCAATTCAGAAGAACAGTGCCCATGGAAGTATCTGTAGAAGAGGCGTGCAGCAGAAACAGTACGTCTCTGAGACAGTGAGTAGAGAGACTTTGTTAGAGATGAATCATTAATTAACCTAATTGCCCTCTTCTGAATGGAATCAAGAAGCCTGAGGGAGGTTTTGGGGGCCCCACCCCAGATGTGGGAACAATATTCCATGGCAGGGTGGATTTGCGATTTATACAGAGTGAGCAGCTGTTTGGAAGAAAAGTAACGCCGAGAGCGAAAGAGAAAACCAAGTTTTTTAAATGCAGAGGAAGCAATATTTGTAATGTGCTTGTGCCAACAGAGATTAGAAGTCAGGGTAATCCCCAAAAGAGATATATCATTTTGCCTAGAAATCGGAGTGTCACTAAAGATAAACATAGGAGCAGAAGAATCCTTTTTGCGAGATATAAGACAAGACTGAGTTTTAGAAGGGTTGAAATCAACTAAGTTGTCTTTGCCCCACTGGAGAATTACCTGAAGATCGGCATTTAAGGAATTGGTAGCAGATTTTCGAGAAGTTGAAGCTGATTGAGCAGGACAAGGTTTCTCAAAATGGAAAGTGGAATGCAATGTGCTATCATTGGCAAAACTATGGATAGGATTTCCAGTCAATGGAAGAAGGTCATTAATATACAAGAGGAAAAGAGTGGGGGAAAGAACTGAACCTTGGGGGACACCAGCATTAGTGGAGAGGTTAGAAGACAGAGAGCCATCTACCATCACCTTCAGTGAGTGATCAGAGAGTAAACTGGATAAACAATTACTAAAAACAGTTGGCAAACCATAAGGTGGAAGCTTGTTTAGAAGACCTTTATGCCAAACACGATCGAAAGCCTTTGAGATATCAAGAGCAACTACTTGTGTTTCACCGAACCTTTCCATTGAATTAGTCAATAAATGGGTAACATAAGCCAGAATATCAACAGTGCATCGACACTGACGGAATCCATACTGCCGATCGTTGATCAGACGGAAGGTTTCTAGGTAGTTTCAGAGTTGGCGGTTAATTGATTTCTCCATTACTTTAGAAAGAGTAGAAATAATTGCAATGGGATGATAATTGGATGGGAAGAATTTGTCACCCTTTTTAGGAAATGGCTGGATATGAGCAAATTTCCAAGCAGAAGGAAAAACACCTTTGGAATAAGAAAGTGAAAAAAAGGCGGCAAAGAATAGGAGTAAGTTCAGGAGCACAGGTTTTTAGAACAAGTGTAGAAATACCATTGGGACCTGGAGCTTTCTTAGCATCAAGATTCGTCAAAATCCTTCTGACATCCTTTTGATGGAAGACCACGGGGGACATTGAATGGAGTGTGTTGGGAATTGTGGGAGGTGTTTTACCAAGATCATTAATACATGAGTTGGAAGAAAAATGGGATGCTAGCAGGTCAGCTTTATCCTTGGCTGAAGTGACAACAGAACCATCTGGTTTGGACAGAGGTGGGAGCAGAGATGGACAAAAGTTGCGGCCAATAGCTTTGGCAAGAGACCAGAATGCTCGGCTACCATTAGGGCAAGAAGAAAGTTTTCTGCTCTTAGCCTGTTCAAACTCTAGTTTGGACTGATTAATAACTGCTTTACAATTGTTGCGAGCTTTGGTATATGCAGAAAATGAAACTGAAGAATTAGAAACAAGCCAATTACAATATGCAACATTCTTCTCTTGAACAGCCTTAGCACATTTATTGGAAAACCAAGGTTTAGATAAAGGATGAGATTTTAAAGTGGAGTGTGGGATAAAGGATTCCATTCCTACAAGAATAATTTCACTGACACGATCTGAGAAAATGTTGACATCAGAAGTTTTGAAACAGTAATCTGACCAAGGAAAAGAAGAAAAGAAGTCTCGCAGGTCATCCCATTTTGCATTCTTGTAAAGCCAAACAACACGAGGTTGGGAACAGCCATGAGATAAAGGTTCCATTGGAGAAGAGACAATCACCAAGTTGTGATCTGAAGTGCCTAAAGGACCTCTCACTTTGACCGTGTACTTAGAAGGGTTGTTTGTGAGAAAAAGATCAAGCATATTGGCTGTATGATTAGGAGTGTCCAGTATTTTTGTAGGTAAATGAACAATCTGTGCAATGTCATTAGTAATTGCAAAAGCCTCAGCATCTCGACCAGCTGGGTCGGTGTGACTAGAAAACGGAAGCCAGCTGGAGTTGTGAACATTAAAATCACCAAGGAAAATTACCTCACTGTTAGGAAAGTTGGACTGTAGAAAGTTAAGTTGCAAAGAGAGGAAGTCAAAGAGCTCCAAGTGATTAGTGGAGTTGGGAGAACGGTAGAGACAACAGATGAATTTGACACAATGCAGTAGAGAGATTTTAAGCTAGACAAGATCGAAATTAGAAGATTCCAAATTACCAAGTCTCTGAGAGGGAATATCGGAACAGACATATGCACAAGTACCACCTTTGAGGTGAAAGGAATCATACAGCGAATAATTTGGGCATCTGAGATGAGCAATAGTTGAATCAACCGATAACTGAGATTCTGTCAGAAAAAGTACATGGGGTTTGGTAGACTGCAAGAGGTAATGGACATCGTTGAGATTAGAATTGAGACCACGTATATTTGTGAAATGAATGAGGAAATGCTGATGTTCCTGATGTTCAAGTGCAAGCTGTGGCGTTGATGTGGGCAGCTGAGAGCTTGATGGGCCCCTCAATTTAAATACTTCAAGGACATCTACCCCATTCTTCAAGCTCTCATATAAGCCCATAACAACACTCAGTTGCTGCCTTATATCCTCACACTCCTTATGTCGAGCACACACAAAGACATTCCCCTCGGCAATATCATGTCCCGTTCCTGATTGCTCCACAATCATCAAACAAGCAATACATTTCAAAAGGCTGTGATTCAGAGGACAACCCCCCACCCCTAAGTTCTCTCCTGAGCCACAGCACTTCCACTAGCTTGAGCTTTTTGTTTTGCTTCTCTGGTCTGAGGCATGATTTCAATTCAATTTCAATAAAAATTTTAATTCCAATACAATTAAAAATATAATTACAATTTGACAAATGCAAAGTACTGCATATGGGTAGCGATAACCGAAGAGAAACGTACCAACTCTGTGGTACTATACTCAGGGAAGTGGAAAGTGAAAAAGACTTGGGCATAATTGTGCAGTCAAATATGAAGTTCGCTGAGTAGTGGAGACAGGCTGCCAGGGCAGGTCATGGAGTCTTATCAATGATATATAGGAATTTTGCTTGCAGGGACAGGGAGGTGATTATCCTGTTATACAAGGTAATGGTCAGGCCACACCTAGAGTACTGTGTACAGGTACCGTAGTAATGGGTTCATGTCCAGGTAATGGGTTGAGCAAGCTGAATGCTGATGGGATTCTTCCTCTTGCTCAGACTAAGAACCTGAGGGAACACAGTTTCAAATTGAGGAAAGATAGTGTAGAATAGATGTGTGGAAATTTTCCTTTAGCTTTAGCCAGCGAGTAGTTGATTGATGGAACAGACTTCCATGTTTTGTTGTGGAAGCTAATAGCCTAAATAAATTTAAGGCTGAGCTGGACAGGCATTTGGAACGATTGGAGTTGGAGGGATGAAATGGGAGCATTTTTTTTTTTTTCGGTTTATGCTGCATTAGCTTGCTTTCTTGGATCGTATGCCTCTACTAATGCTAATAACAGTAACTTATATATTCCCAAAGCAGTTATACACTATATATATATATATAATAAAGTATTGAGTTTTATCTCCAACCGAGTTAAGTTATATGAATTTTGTATCTCCTATCGAGTTTTATCTATTGAGTTATAATGTTACATTTGTAAAATCTAAGTAGTTATAATAAATAATAAATTTAACTATCTATTGCAACCCACGTGGTTTGAACTCACACTAGCTATCTATGCCAAATCGCCGATTCTACAAGCTCTACAAATATTATTGTCGTACTTTACAATCTACGCAATAAGTTAAATTATTACACCATGTAAGTAGTGCTATAATTTATAATCCTCTGCTGATACTCATTACACTGCTACATGTTTCGTAGAACTACCAGTATCGGCTATATCAATACAATGCTGGCAGAAATTGAATAAAGTTTCTATGCAATTTCAATGTTGAGTAAAGAACAAATGCACTAATTTAATCAGAAAATCCCAAATAAAATACTACACTACTAAATTTAAATAATAGTTATAAAAAACCAATTCCAAATCAATAAATAAAATAAAATATAAATAAAAAAAGAATAGGTACATGTACAAAATGCTAGGAGTATAGTAAATAAATTGTTGTTATTTGGTTTTTTAGGAGCATTAGCAACTACTTTCGCATCCTCCATATTTGGTGGGCACAGGCTCAAACCCCAGTCTAATCAAGAAGCGTGTGCTACACACTGCTGCTCCTGCCCACCTGGCTACGGAGGTGGCAGTAAATAAATTTGATGAATTTGAGGTGCTGGTAAAGACATCAAAGGCAGATATTGTTGGAATATCAGAGACGTGGTGGCACACAGATATAAGAAATGCAGAATGCAATGTGTACAGAAAGGATAGACAGGATAGGAAGGGGGGTCATGCTGTTAGTTAAGAAACACAAAATCTAAGGAAGTCCATCCAGTTGTCATGGGTGAAAAGTGCAGAGTTGAGTAATACTCTTGATCTGACTATCAGCAGTGATTATTTGTGGCTTAAGAATCTGCAGATAAAGGAACCACTGGGTGGCAGTGATCACAGTGTATTGGTGTGGGATTTATTCAAAGATGCAATTACCATCAGGGGTAGAGAGAAGGGGTTTTGCTTTCGTAAAGGTGACTATAGTGGTCTCAAACAGTTTTTAAATTCTATACAGTGGGACCAACTAATGATGTTACCAACAGCAAATTCTAAATGGGAAGCATTCAAGGAATTAAACTTGGAAGCTACTAGGCTTTTCATATCATCTAAGAAATTCTGTTCAAGGTTTAGGCCTAAATGGATGTCAGATGAACTAACAAGACTCGCAGCAGAGAAGAAAAATACAAGGGATGCATATAAATTATCAGGAGACACAGATGCCTATGGTAGATATAATGGATAGTCTGTAATCAGGTCACAAAGGAGGTTAGGCAGCAAAGGCAGATTACGAGAAATCTTTAGCAAAGCATGGTTGGTTTTAATGGGAGTTTATTGGCACAACGGCAACTAAGGCCAAATTGTGCCTGTCACAGTTATTCTACAAATGAAATCTCTCCCCCCCTTTTTTTTTTTCAGCCATGTGTTAGATAAGTTCATGTAAATAGATTTATTTAAAAAAATTAAATAGGTCGGACAGATTTCCATCATCACTGAGAATATGGTTCGTATCTAATAAATTGTTTTGGGCTAAAGCTGATTTAAAATTTATCAATTGAGCAGCATGATTGTGGGGACAGTCAAGGAGGATATGTTTCACTGTTAGTAGGGCGGGACAATGACGACAATGAGGTTTATCACTTGTCAACAAGTGAAGGTGGGTGAGATGAGTGTGCTCAATGCATGTCCTTGCAAGGACATGCATTGGGCACATCCTCTTCTAGTCTGTTTAATTGTGAACTAGATTTTCAGTATTGTGACTTTTTCTTTATATGGAAGAGTTCATTATGGGTTTGTTGCTGCCATACTGATGCCCATTAGTCAATACGTGACTGTTTTATGATGAGTTTGCAGTCCATATAAGGAATCAAGGCAAGTGAAGACACAGGGTTGACTGGACTTTTTGCTGCTTGATCTGCTTTCTCACATCCCTGAATTCTAGTATGCCTAGGAATCCAGCATAACCTTACCATTGTGTTGCATTCTGTGAGATTTATCAGCTATGCTCTGATTTCTTTCAAAATAGGATGAGAGTTGGGACATTTATGTTGTAAAGAAGTTACTGCACTCAAGAAATCAGTATAGATTATTATTTCTTCATTAGACCTGTTGTTGATGTGTTTCAATAGCCATTTTGATTTCATGAAGTTCAGCAGTGTAAATATAGCAACTAGGGAAAAGTTTTTCAGAGATGACACAAGTGGGAAGAACCACTGCAGCACCCACACATTTATCAGATTTGGATCCATCAGTATATATTTGCAGACTGTGTGTTTGCTGATGCATGTGCTGAATGTAGCTGCTGTACATTTTGATTGTCCAGAACCTGTTTTCCCCATTTCCGAAAAAAGTCATCACATAAAGGTTTGAATGTGGACCATGGTGGCTCCATTTCTCTGGTGTCTGGGTGGATATTGTCTAGTGGGACATTCCAATTCTGCATTACATCCTTCAATCTGATTCCAGCAGGTTTATTTTCATTTGGTTTATTCCTGTAGAAATTTACAAAAGACGGGTTAAAGAGGTAAGACCAGATGGGATGTGAGGGAAGAATCCGAAGTTTGGCTGCATACCTAAGCAGCAGCATCTGTCTCCGAAAGGATAATGGAGGTTCACACACATCAATATATAGACTATGGACTGGCAATGTTCAGAAGGCACCTAGAGCTATTCTGAGTGTTTGAATGGTATTGAGGGACTGTAATGCTGATTTTCTAGCTGAGTCATACATGGGTGCACCATAGTCTAGTTTGGATCGGATTATAGTTTTATACAGGTGAAGAAGGGAGTATTGGTCAGCTCCCCATGACATTGCAGAAAGCACTATAAGGATATCCATTTTCTTCAAACAAATACTGTATGTGTTCAAACAAATACTATATGTATATGTAAACAAATACTGTACATGCTGTATGTGTTTCAGGAAATTTAATTTCTTATCTAATATTAAACCTAGGAATTTAATGTTGTCATTGACTGGAATAACATCATTTCCCAGGCACAATTCAGGATCAGGGTGCAGTTTTCACTTCTTGCAGAAGTGTATAGCAAACGTTTTCTGTGGAGATGATCGGTAACCATTCTGTAACATCCATGATTGCGTTTTGTTTATGATATTTGGAGTTTCTTTTCAATGGAGTACATATTTTGTGAGTGACTGGATATAGTGAGGTCATCAGCGTAAAGATAGGTTTTGACAGACTTCAGGATAGTTGTTGTTGTTGTTAGAGTGTGCATTCTAACTGCAAAGAGTGTGGCACTCAGGACTGACCCCTGTGGTACTCCTTCCTTCTGCATGGAGATTTTTGGAGAGTGCACTTCAATAACGAACTTGAAAAGCTTGATATTTGAGGAAGCTCTGAATTAACGATGGTAAATGAGCTCTTAGTCTTAGGGCATGTGGGTCACAAAGGATGCCATGTGGTTTCAAAGGCATTATCTATATCTAAGCTCACCATGACCAAATGTTCATTCTTTATGAATGAATTTCGCACATTTGCCTCAGCCTTTATCATAAGGTATAGGGCAGTGGTCTCAAACTGGCGGCCCCCCGAAGCAATTTTACACTGCCTGCGAATACATTTCAATTATGTATTTGTTGTAAATATGATGCTTATAGTTTTAGAGACATAGAGATATGGACTGAGCTTATGTGCGCGACTGCTATTGAAGGAAAAAGAGATAGAATGAATAGGTTGGGGCTTTGTCTTTTTCACTATATGCTTGTATGCTTGTGAACAGTTTTTTTCACAGTTGAAAATTATTAAGTCTAAGAAAAGAACTCTATTGACCGATGAGCATCTACAATCCGTGATGAAGATAGTTTCTAGTAATTTTTCTCCAAGGCTACAAACTTTATCAGAATCGAAACACCAAGTGTCAATTTGTAGTAAGAAATAAAGAAGTTTATAATTATTTACATACAAATATATGTATTTTTTCTGTATGTGTCGAAGAAAAATTTAATAAATAAAAGAAAGAGAATAGGTTGTCATTATTTATTCTCAAGTTTTGTCCCACTTCGAAAGTTTTCATAATTTGTTTATTTTTAGTTTAAGTTAAAAGTAAGTTATTTAGTGGTTAATTCAACATATTAGAATTATTTGAAATAAATGTCAGTCCGAAAATTTAATATTTAGCTGTCAATACGTTTGAATTACAAAGTGTAACCAACAGAAATTTTTTGCAGGTACCAACCTTTAGATTTCAGATAGAAAAAATATATAAATTTGAATTTTTTCCTTTTGTTATTATTATTATTATTGTTTATGTATGTTTTGATAAATATTTAGTAAGTGATTGGGCATCTAAAGAAAATAGAAAAGAAAATTTAACCGAAAGAAAGAGTCTCATAATTTTAGCCAGGGAGAGAAGGAGAAAAATATAAGTTTATGAAATAAAAAGTAAGTATAGAGAAAAACATTGTAGAAAATACAACTGAACATTATTGAAATAAATTTTCAAATAAACCATGTTCGAGGCAAATTAAATTTTAAAAGTAAAATTTCCAAACTTATTATAAACTTACAAGCAACACACCACACACGTCACACCAGGTTATAAAGGGATGGTATCCATACATTAGGGGTAAGTACAGTGCAATATATATATATATATACAGGGTGATTCACTACTAGTGCGACAAACTTGTAGGAAGTGTAGAGGGTACAAAGACGAATTGGAATCACATAACATTGCAGGGTCTGAAATGCCTTCATCATGCAGCAGAGGACGTTGAACGGGAGGTCGCGTGAACAGCAATCCCGCTGGAAGTCAGCATTTGTGAACCGGTTCCCAAGGCAGTAGGATGGACGAGTATTCAAACATTGAACTGGCCGACATGCACCTCGCGTATGGAGCTGCGGACTGTAACGGGCGCGCCGCTCTGCACTTGTACCAGGAATGTTTCCCACACAGGCGTGCTCCTCATCATACGATTTTTGCACGTGTGCACAGAAGGTTACGTGAGACTGGTTGTTTCACGAGAGGTACCATGAATCGAGAGCGAATGACGAGGACACCAGACAATGAGGAGAATGTCTTATGTCTTGTAGAAGGCAATCCGAGTACGAGTACTCGAGCGATAGGCCAACGACTGAGTATTTCCCAATCTACAGTATGGAGGATACTGTCAACAAACCAAATGAGTTCATACCATCTGCAACGCGTCCAATCATTGAAGCCTGCGGTTTATCCACTCCGGAGGACTTTTGCTACTTGGTTTCTTCAACAGAAATGGTTCGCAAATGCTGACTTCCAGCGGGATCACTGTTCACGCGACCTCCCGTTCAATGTCGTCTACTGCACGACGAAGGCATTTCGGATCCTGCAATGCTATGTGATTCCGATTCGTCTTTGTGTCCCCTACACCTCCTGCAAGTTTATCGCACTGGTAGTGAATCACCCTGTATATATATTCACACTCATTTTGTTAAAAAAAATTCCGGCCCGTCAACTACTTTCGGATTGTGTATTCGGCCCGCATGCAATTTGAGTTTGAGACCACTGGTATAGGGTAGATCTGTTTTTATGAAATGAAAACTGATCATTGTTGATATTAGTTTGTGTTTCCACATACCAGGTGAGACGAGTGTGTACCATTTTTTCCAGAGTCTTACCCAAGCAGCTAGTAAGTGAGATTGGCCTATAATTATGCGGGTCTAATTGATCTTTTCCTGACTTTGGAATGGCTTATAGAATGTTACTAGGAAATGGGAAAGAAATTTGCGACAAATATTCAGTTGAAAAGTTATTACCTATATATTACCTAATGTTAAAGAATCTTTAACATTAGGTAATATATGCTGTCTAGACCAGGTGCACAGTTGGCTGATTTTTTTTAAATATTCTTCTAATTTATACATTGTTAGCGCTTTTTTATGAGAGGGCTGACTTTGTTCTGAAATTTATTTTATATTTTTCAGCTATTGATTTGGCTTTTAGGAAAGTTGTATCATATGCAGTTGATGCAGAATGGTGAGCAAAAGATTCCACAAGGATATTTGTCCTCCGGAAGGGTTATCTCCTTTCCTTTATAGACAAAGATTGAGGAAGGAATTCATGGAAACTTTCCAATAAGGCACCTTATTTTCTGCCAGATTAGTCCTGCACTTGTGTCTTGTGACAGATGAGGCAAAACGAATCCAAGATTCTTTTTTAGCTTTCTGGTGGATGTAACGGGCATGAGCTTTAAGTTTCTTGTAGATTATGAGATTGGCAGTGGTTGGATTTTTTCAAAACTAATTTCACACCTTTTTTTTCCCTCTTTTAGCAGTGTTACATGCAGAATTCTACCAGTAGTTTTTGTGTTTAGATCCTTTATTTGAAGTTCGAGGGATGGCAGTAGCAGCAGCTGCCAACATCTGTTCTGTAATGTGTTTAACGGTGTCATCTATGGAGTGATGGATAATATAATCATCTAGTATAATACTAGATGCATATTTATTCCAATCAGCTTTCAAAAATTTCCATTTAGTTCGACCACTTACTAGTAAGTTTTTCTTTGTGCAGAGCTTACAAATTATAGGAAAATGGTCACTATTTAATGGGTTGTCTAAAACTATCCAATCGAAGTCCAGGAATAATGTGGGTGAGCATATTGACAGATCTACAGCAGAGGTTGAGCCTGTTGGAAATGGACATAGGTGTGAGAGCCTGTGTTAAGAAGAGTGAGATTATGCTTTACAAGAAAATATTCTATCATGCGTCCACGGTTGTCTGTCTGTAAGGATCCCCATAACTGATGATGTGCATTAAAATCACCGAACACAAAAAGGAGAGGGTAGTTGTATGATAAGATCATCTAGATCAGCTAGTGAGTAGATATGATTTTGTGAGATTTATATTGATACAAGAGTAAGTGTTATTCCAAGAGCAAGGCGAACTGCAACTACTTCTAAAGAGGTTTGTAGAGGAATATGTCTAGAAGGGATTTTATTGTCAATCAATATAGCCACACCACCATGTGACCCATAGGTAATGATAATGTCATGCCTGTACAGCGTATAGTTTTTAACTGAAAGTGTCACTTGCAGACAGAAATTCATATCTTGTAGACAGATGCCTACTGGATGATGCTGATTTATCAAATTGTGAATATTGTCGATGTTGCTACGGAGGCTTCTACAATTCCATTGAATCAACTGATCCATTATTTAGCTTCTGAGGTAGAAAGTGTTTCTGACTGTTTTTTAGAGCCAATCTGTTTATAGCATTCTAATTTTATTTTACCTTTTCTAGGGAAAATGGGTTGTGGAGTATCCATATCTTCCTCAGCATGTATTTCTAAGATGGTTTTATCATTGTTGGTGGTGTCATCGAGTTCCATATCTATGGTTAGTCTTTTGTAGTTTAGGATTTCTCAGACTCTCAGCATCTGAATGTGATGGAGTAATAGTTGGTGTTACGCTGACTGGGGTATTTGCTTGGTCTTTTATATGTTCTTTAGGGAACTCCTGCAGATTGGCTAGAACAGCCAGAGCCCAGTCAGAAATGGGTGTAGCTAGTGGTATGGACACTTCAGTTTGAGTTCGTTCTGATTTGTGTTTTTGTGTTGCAGTTGCATATGTGAGTTTCAGTACAGTGAGTAAAACTTGTTTCCTTGCTTCTTGGTAAGTCACTTTGTTTTCTATTTTCTACTTTTGTATTTTTTTCCCTGTTTTCCAGGTTTCACAGACTTTTGAGTAAACTGGGTGGTTACCTTACAGTTTGGACATACTGGTGTTTGTGCTGGGCAGTCTGTCTGTGTGTTTCTTGGATCCACAGTTGGGGCACACTAAAAACCTTCTACACACTGTTTGAGCATGGCCAAATTTTTTGGACTTGAAGCATCTGAGAGGATCAGGGATATAAGGTCGGATTAGACAGTTCAGATATCCAGCCTTAACTGTAGCTGGAAGGATTGGTGTTGAAAATGTCAGTATAACACTGCGTGTTGGAACCAGTTCACTGTCTCTCTTGAGTTTAATTCACTTTGCCTGTGTAACTTTTTGGTCTTGTAGCCCTTGAACTAATTCCTCCTAATTCGCTTTGCCTGTACAACTTTTTGGTCTTGTAGCCCTTTGGATTAATTCCTCTTTAGTAACATTTATTAAGTCCCATTCAGACAGCACTCCTTTAGAGGTATTAAGGGTGGCATGTGGAGTTACTGTGACAGGAATATTCACAAATTTTGAGCTTCTTAATAGGGGTTCAGAGTGCCTACAATTCATAGTCTCTATAAGTAGACCTCCAGAGCAGAGTCTTTTCACCATTTTAGGTCCAGCAGCATTCTCGAGACATTTCTGGATAAGAAATGGAGAAAATGCACCTATCAGTTGACCTGTTTGGAAATGTATTATAAGAAATAGTGGCGATTCCTTTTTGGATTCGTCTGTTCTTTGTCTTTTGGGATAGGGGTCTCAAAGTCAGTTTGGACTGTCCTTGAACAGGTTGAGCCATGAGGCTCTACTGATGGATAACAGTCTTTGTGATCCATGTTAGCTCCTTTTAGCCCTTGGCAGAGAACCTTTTCTGCCAAGGTCACGGGCCCCGCCACAAGGAGGCAGGAGCAGTGCCGCTAGAGTGATCAAGTGGTGTAAGAGTTAGTTTTAGTTTTAAGGAAAGAAAAAAAGAAAGGTAGTTTTCCTTTCTGTAACTTACTTACAATTTGTAAGAATACATTAACAATAAATTACTTTAAACATAAGAAAAAAACTTTCCAAATTAACAAGACCTGTCACAGTGAGGAAATGCTCTATAAATAGCTCAAAGAATCGCTCGATCACAATAATGCTTGGCATCCGGGGTCTGACATAGGATGCAAAGAAAAACAGTGAAGACTTCTTTACTTATGTAAACTCTAGAAGGAAGAGGATGAATCAGATTGGTTCGTTTGATATCGATGGTTCGACTGTTGATGATTCTGTTCAGGTAGCTGATAAGCTGAATGAATATTTTGCATCTACATTGACACATGAGGAATTCTGTAGAGAAGTGGAGGACAAAAGCTTATCAAACTCTAACAGGGAGTTAAATGATTTTATAACTGAGAGCAAAGTGGAGGAGAAATTGCTGAAGTTAAACATAAGAAAGGCACCTACTGTGGATGGGATCTCTCCAGTTATATTGAAGGAGGCAGCAAGGGAAGTAAGCAGGCCATTGGCCATAATTATGAAGGCATCCTTGGACTCAGGAGAGGTACCCATGGACTGGAGATGTGCAAATGCATCCCCATTTCACAAAGGGGGATCGAAAGGTGACATGAGTAATTACAGACCTATTAGTTTAACTTCTGTTCTGGGAAAAATAATGGAGTCACTGGCTAAAGAAGCACTGCAGAATCATCTAGACAAGACTGCAGTTATAGTACAGACACAGCATGGGTTTGTTAAGGGGAAGTCTTGCCTGACCAATTTGACTGGATACTATGACGTGGTCACAAAGGAACTGGATGCAAAAAATAATTTTGATATCATATACTTGGATTTTAGGAAAGCTTTTGATACTGTTGCACATGGAAGACTACTGTACAAGTTGGAACAGTATGGCATTAAGGGCAAGTTGCTACAATGGATAAAAGGATGGTTGAGTGGGAGAAGACAGAGTGGTAATCAATGGACACTGCTCTTCATGGACTAATGTTATTAGTGGAGTTCCTCAGGGGTTTGTTGGGCCCATTGTTGCTTTCTGTATTTATCAATGATATTGATGAAGTTATATCAGGCTTAACGTCAAAGTTTGCAGATGATACAAAGGTTGGCAGGGTTGTTAATGACAGTACACTACTGCAACAGGATCTGGAAAATTGAGCAGATGGGCTGAGAGGTGGTAACTGAAGTTTAACATTGACAAATGAAAAGTACTGCATATGGGTAGCAGTAATCCCAGAGTAACATACCAACTGGGTGGTAGTACACTGATGGTAGTCGAAAATGAAAAACCTGGGGGTAATTGTGCAGTAATATGAGTGCAGACAACCTGAAGAGTAGCTCATGAAGTCTTGTCAATGATATACAGGAATTTTTCTAGCAGAGATAAGGAGGTGATTATACCCTTGTGTAAGGCAGTACTCAAGGCGTCACCTTGAGTACTGCATTCAGATCTGGAAGCCCCTTTTTAGGAAGAATGTAGGGCTGCTGGAGTGGGTACAGTGGGCAACAAGATTGGTGAGAGGAACAAAGGGGTGTTTTCTTACCAAGAAAGGCAATTTGCAAGTTTTGCAGATTGCAGCATCTGGGGACTAGGCACCTGGAAGATAATCTGATTAAAGTATTTTAGGCTTTGAATAGATTGAGCATGCTCAATGCTGATGAGATTCTTCCTCTTGTTCAGACTATGCACATGAAGGAGCATAAATTCAAACTGAGAAAGAATGGTTGCAGAAGAGATGTGCAGAAGTTTGTCTTTAGCCAAAGTGCTGGAACAAACTTCCATCTGATGTTGTCGAAGTGGATAGCTTGAATAAATTCAAACTAGAAAACTGTTGAAAAAGAACTAGAAAACAGTTGGAGCGGATGGATAGGTGAAATGAGAATTTTTTCCTTTTTTTTTTTTTTTTTTGTTGTGGTATTATAAGATTGCTTTCTTGTATTATTTATCACTGCAAATACTAATGCTAAGTCAGGGATGCTTTTCTTGCTATTGTAGCTGGCTTTTGCTCTGCATGTGTTTTTATAGCAAGCCCACTGTGCTGAACCAAACTAACAAATTTTTACAGATAGCACAAAAGGATAACTGGCTTTTGCTTTTTTTTCTCTATGCAGGGAAAAAATGCTTTAGGTGTTTTTAAAAATTCACAAGGAATAAGTGACTTTATTTTGAGTGGAACTATTTTATGGAAGAAATTGGGCTGGTTCATCTTCTGTTAATGTTACAAGCCCACATGCCCACATTCAGCTATAGTAAAGTGATTAAAATTAAAAATGTAAGATTTACCAACCACATAAGAGCAAACCTAACTTTTAACCTAACCTTCTATGCAAGAACAAAACCTCCTTGAGCCATTTAAAAAAAATTTTAAAAATCTTGGTATCCTATAATGACACTGGTAAAAATTTGACACTTCAGTTTGCCATCACAATCAAACACAGCGGGCTTCAAAAATTCACATGGCTGTGACATATATGGAAGGAATTTCAGTTCTGATATCAAGAATGAGGTATGACTGACTTTTTTTTTTGTGTAAAACAGCTTTGATTGAAAAGAAAAAAAAAAGTTTCCAAAAGTAATAATTTTCCAAATGTACTGTTTAGAAAATTGATATACAGTGGATTCTGGTTATTTGGGACACATTGAAACTAGTGCACTTTCACCTGATTAAGCGGCTGCCCCAATTATACAAAGTTTCACTTAAATAGTTAAAAATACAGTGGACCTCTGCTTTATGACTGGTTCACTGTACAATCAAATCACGTTACACTAGACTCTCCATAATAAAACACCATTCGCTATACGATATGTAGTAAGCACTTGTCATTGTGATTGCGTTTGTGAATTGAATTTTAATTATATTAAATGGCGATTCTAATAAGCGAAAATAGGAGGAATATTAACCACAGGCTATAAAAGTAAAAATATATTAAGCAAAAATTTACACTTTATTACCTTACCAATTAACAAAGTTAAATGATACAGGAAACTCAGAAGAATATTTTTCACAGGTTAGCAAAATAAAAATAAATTTACACTTATGATATTTACTATGATATTTCTGTTCACTGACTTTTTTTTTTGGGCTGTAAAATTTAAAACAACAAAAAAGAACAAGGCACACACTTTTTGCCACTAACATGATATGTGCAAGTGAGATACGGAGCAACAAGTTTACGAAGCTTGAAAAATAGGAGTGAAGAAAAAAATTCTGAAAATTTATTTATATGATTGAAGATTTCAGTGAAGGGGAAACATATTTCACCATAATAACATAAAACCCACAGAATTCCAGCTATCAGTATTATCTCAAATGCAATAAGATTGAGTTTATTACCTGTTTAATACCTGCCCTGATTGTCCTAACAGAAAAGCCCAATAAACTGGAAACTGCAAACTGTTTTTATTGTTTTATGGTTGTGACCTCTAGAAATGTGTTTTTGGAAAAATATCACAAAGACATTAAAAACTGATTCTTATAACCGAACATATGATAACGATGAGAGTGTAGTGCATTTTAATGATTTGAATTGTTTTTTTGAAATTTGATTCTATGAAGCGGCTGATTCTACTAACCAGTGATCATGTTAACCGTCACATACTTATTTTACTTTATGATGGGCTTACAATTGTCTCCAACAATCAGAGGGTAATCTCATGTGTTGCAGTCTCCTTTCCCCCAATTAAATGGCATGTTGTCCCAATTAAGCAAAGAAAATCCTGACTATTTTCTTGATTAGGTTCTGTCCTTTAAGGTTTGTTCCAAATAAATGCCTGCCCAGCTTAACTGGTGGCCCAAATAACCAGAGTCCACTGTATATCCTCTTAAAAATTGCACTAATTGCCAAAATAAAGTGAATAGCAAAAAAAAAAAAAAATTTCATCTGATAAAACAGATGAACAAGTGGGCATAATAACAAAAGTCACAGTAATAGATAGGTAGCGATGGTAACTAACTTGTCAATATGTTTTGTGGCATCACTCATTCAGATTTTATACAGAATTTTATGGAGTGGGGTGGTCGGAATTGCCAAATTGTTATTGATTCAGTTTTAATGAAATTTGGGATGACTTGAATAAATCTTTCTTTTATGACTTTTTAAGCCGTAGCCTAGAGAAATACTTTATCACTACTTTATGATTTATTTTATGCCTTAGTTCAAGGAAATATTTTATAAGACCCCAATATAAAAACCTTTATGAAAATCCATTCATTGGTATCCAAATTGTTACATGTGAATAGATTTTACAACAGGAGCTTTATGCATATGCAAATGTGAAACAATAGTGAAATTATAGTAGTCTTATAATACCGTAACAATCTGACTAAAAAAAATTGAATGTTTTTTAGGCATTTGCCATTCAATTTTTTTTTTTAGCAAATGTGAAATAAAAAAAAAAAAAAAAAAAAAATCTCTTTTTCAGAAATGGAAAAAAAAAAAAAAAAAATTTGTCAACTGTAACCCAAGGCATAACCATTTTAGTTCTGACTGTGGGTGCCACTAAGGATGGGTAACTTATCTGAGCATGCTTTCTACAAAAATCTGCACTATGCAAATTGTTGATTTGCATAGTGCATGCTAAGCACTATGCAGAGCACACAAGGGCCTAGATGAATATATATTCCTCCAAGTGAAGGGGTTTGTTTGTTATTTGTTATTTGGTTTTTATTAGCATTAGCAACTAAGGCCATATCCAAGTGAAGGGGAAAAAATCATACATTTTGTTATCCTTTCTCTAATTTTTTTTTTTTTTTTTTTTCCCTTTCCTTGTTATATAAGTTTTTTTGAATTATATAAGTAAATAACAAAAGTAATTTATGTAATTCACTTTAAACAATGTAGAACCAGACAGGTGAATACTGCTCCACATAGAGATAATGGCTTATTATAGTCTTTATATTCCACAATGGCTTATAAAGACAAATGAAGCATATATAGTCTTGAATATCTGAAGGCAACTAGATGTACGTCTTCATCTATTGATACTTTTCCCAGTAGCCTGAAGAAATAGAATTCTGATAACTACATAAAAACTATAACACAGGAGGTTAAACATTAAACATGGATCATGTACAATGCTATTTTACTACCGAAATCAGACTTAGCACACTCTTTGTATATGCACAGATGTATTCTGGTACTGACCGTGTTTCCTTGGATGCAGATTACTTGTATTATGTCCCCTCTCCGACATAAGTAACCTGGCCATTTAGGCAACATGATCTGTGGCCAGAGTACAAAGCTTAACGATCATGCCAAGAGGCAAGAGTTCTGGCCCTGATGTAATTAGCAAAAATCAATGTGTACAGAAAGTGTTACACATGATGTTTTAACAAAACTTTTGAAACTGCATGTTTCATGCAATTTTGTCTGTGTGTATGTGCTTCCTGCAATAGTCAAAAACAATTTTCCCTACACCTGAACATGTAATGCATAAACTCATGCAAATCCTACCAAGAACCTACATGCAAGGTAAAACAAAGTAACACACCCAAATGCATCAAAACAGGAACATCTTAATTATAATCTCATTATAAATTCTGAATCTTAAGACTGTAAATATTTGGTATTCTTCATAAGCCATTATAAAATTCAATATCTCTAAGTGAAGCAAGGCATTCACCAGTCTACTTCCAGATAGTTTAATTTCAATCCACGTTGCCCTACAGAACACATTTTATGCAACTTACCTGAGATTTGGAATGGAACTGATGCTGCCATTTGATTTGAATACCTGCCGTAAGATATATTAGTTGAAGTTTTAATACTGTTTATAATTATTAAGATAAAGAATGAAATATGTGAAAACTAAATTTTCATATATTTAAGAAAAATAAATACATTGTAAGCAATAAAAACCCACATATAACTTCACTACCTTTGGTAGGCTAAGTAGCCCTTGCACCAGAAACTCCCATAACAACAACAACAACAATAAAAACTATTTAAACATTAAATAGGTTTAAATGTGTTTTATAGGTAATAGAATATTTCATCATTAGTTTCATCTTTTCCAAGGACATTCATTATCAATAAAACACACTTACATACATTCAACAAAACAACATGCCCAAATGCACATACTGGTAGTAAAATAATGAAACATTTTAAGGCTTGGGAAATTAGTTTAATAATTATTAATCTGTATATTTTAAAGGCATTTGTCTAAGAAACAAAAAATATTATACCAAAATGATAATGTTCAAGTGATGAGAATAAATAACCAGGAAAAATTTGAAAATGATAAAATGAAATGATAATGAAATACTTGTCTTGCCATTCTCGTCAAATAACCATAGGTTGAAAGCTGTGGATATTATAATTTTCAATTTTAGTTAATGGCTACCACAGCTGACAGCAATAAAGAGGAATTGTCTGGTGTAAATTAACACTCCATTCTTCTACTGTGAGACTTAATAGTCTATTCATGGCATTTGAGTGTGGCATCAAAGCAAGAGTAATTACTTGATGCCTTTGAGAAGTCTGAATCCTTCCATTTTTTTCATTCTAATGTTTACTAACCATTTTTGAAATTTATTTACCATCAAACAGTTTTCTAATACAACTGGCCTTCAGAATAAAAAAAATACTGAATTCTGTTTTCAATATTTATACATACGAGTAGTTAAAAACAGAACACTGTTTTTAACTGTATATAAAAATTATGAAGTCAATAGGGTTATAAAAAATTATAAAACAACATATACTCATAAGAAAACAAGTAAAACGTTAAAACAATTATCAAGAATACTACAATTTTACAGTTACAGTTGATCATGTATATAACTATGGCAATACATAAAATTCATCCATCCATCCGCCATATGACACCATGCTACTCTTTGCTATAACTGCTTATAATAACCATACCGAGATTTCGTGGCATGCCAGTGTTAATAATGAAGTTACTGGATTATGCAACTTTTAAAAAATTGATTATTCAATTCTAATTGATATCAAACTCAGTATACTTTTGCATATGCTACACTCAAAGATAAGATAATATAAAAATTTATTTGGTATGAAGGTAACCGCAGCAACTTGGCATATTCACACTGCTTGGTGAAGATGTAGACTTCTGTAGCTGCTGCAAGCTGATAAGTTTTCATTGAAATTTTATTGTATTTTTGATTAGTTAGCATATTAATTTTGTGTTTTACAAATATACTGAATAGGCTTAGTAGTGTTCGTTGGCTTATTTTTTTGAATTTAGCTGGTGATTTTGTAAGTTAGAAACTCGATACTCCTACCGCTATCGTAGCAGTGATTTTGGCAGGAATATTATAGCGTAACCAGTAGCTCTGAAGCATAGCAAGGTTTAAATAGAAATAAATAAGTATTTTGAAGAGTTTAATCACCTTTTGGGCATATATCTGTTGCATTTTTTGATTACTTAACGTATTAATTTGTGTTTTACAAATAGATTAAATAGGCTTAGTAGCATTCATTAGTGTATTTTTTTTAAATTTAGCTAGTGACTTTGTAAGATACAACTCTACTCTTACTGCTATCGTATTGGTATTTTGGCTGGAATATTGTAGCATAATCAGTAGCGCAGAAGAATAGTAGGGTTTTAATTGTAAAAAATAAGTATTTTGAAGGTTTTAATCACTTTTTGGGCATATATCTTTTGTATTTAGCTTGATTTGATTTTTTGATTTGGTAGTTGTTGGCGCATCGGCTTCTGTGGCCATATTGCACCTCCCAAGGTTTTTGCAGTACTTTGATCCAAGCCCGAGGCGGGAATCGAACCCGCGACCTATGGGTTGCCGGGCAGGTACTTTACCCACTCGGCTAGCCCGGTCGGCTTGTATTTAGCTAAGGATATAACTAATTTAGCATTATGATTGTTATGGTATAATGTATATCTCGAATTTGATAGCTAAGGTATAATGTAAAACTATATAGCAGAATATGTATTACTGCATTAGCTTAGTATAGTATTGTATAGTCAAGTATAGTATAGTAAATTAATCAATTAAATTTATTAACCTTATTAATTTTCATTGTTAATTAATTAAATCGTATTTAAATGGAAATCATGCCCCAGACTAGAGCAACAAAGCAATGTGCACAAAGTAGCGGGAGTGCTGTGGCTCAGGGGAAAACCAAGGGGGCAATTCTCCAATGCATCACAGCATAAAGAAATGTGCAACTTATGAAATGTTTGCAGATCTTTCTGGGATGGGACATGATGTTGCCAATGGAGATGTCTTTGTGTGTGCTCGATGTAAGCAGTGTGAAGAAGTTAGGTGCCAACCCAGTGTTGTTATGGGCCTTTATGAGAGCTTGAAGAACAGGGTAGATGCCCTCGAAGGACATAAATTGGGGGGGGGGATCCATCAAGCTGTCAGCTGCCCACATCAATGCCAGAGCTTGCATTTGATCATCAGGCAACACACCAGCAACCTTCAGGGCAGAATGCACTGGTCCCACAGGAGCTAGTTATTGTCGGTGACTCTCTATTGTCAGGGAGATGAGAAATATATTGTGCAAAAAGAATAGATGGAATAGGACCAGGGTATGTCTGCCAGGGGCAAAAGGTGATAACATTGTACAGCAGATATCATCTTTTAAGGGCAGAAAGGGTGATATTGTTGTACACGTTGTCACTAATGACATTAAGAGTAGGAGAGCTGTGGACTTACTCAACAAGTACAGGTGAATGTTGAAAAGAAGTGGCAAGTTAGGGTTAAATTTGAAAGTGTCTGCGATTCTGCCTAGACATGATAGGAGGGAGCATACGATGAGGACCTTGTCAATCAATTCAGCCCTAGAGAGGTTGAGCAAGACTCATGGGGCAGAATTTTTCACAGAATGTCTGTGCTTGTTAACAGGAGAGATTGTTTCTACAGATATGGGATACACTTAAATAGAAAGGGTGCCTGAATATTTGCTGATGCTATCAAGGCAGTGTTAGGTGGGTTGGAAAACTGCTAGCTTGGGTGGGGAGGAATTCACAGACTAATAGATTAACAGTGGCAGCTGGCAGAGGTGCAGTGCCGGTCTTAGCAAATGCGGGGCCCAATTGGAGCATGCTGGCGGGGCCCCTTGAAAAATTCAATATTAACCCCTCAATATTTTGAAATAATGAAAAACTAAAACTATTAATACTTCTTTATTATTTTTATATTACAATTTATTAGCAATTGATCAGACATTTTGATAATATAAACAAAACTAATCAAAGAATATTTTTTTTTGCCCTTTTGTCGGCAAAATCTCTCAAAACTTGCTCAAAATTTAAATTCCTCGTTCCTTCTCTTTCAATGGACAAAATTGCAAGAAGCTGCGAGTCTCTCTTGAAGTGTCATCGATCTCAGATATGTTTTGATTAACTTTAATCGGGAAAGGCTTCTTTCCCCTGGCATTGCAGTCACTGGAATCATTAAAAATATTCTTAGCAATATGAATAAAATTGGATATCCAGTGGCTCTTTGATTAGTTGAGAGAAATTTTAAAATATATAAAGGATTTTTGAAGCACGATTCTGGAAGAATTGGTTTCAGTGCTTCCATTTCCTCCACTAGCATGTGGCCATCAATATCTGCCACCTTCACAGACTTGACCAATTTGTTGCCCTCAATGATTTTAGCATCTGAAAGTATGATTTCTAAATCTGCAGCATGTTTTCTTAACTCGTCCTTTGAATTTCATAGAAATGGACCTTCTCTTTCAATGGATCAAAGAAACCAAAAAGATTATTATGTAATTTCAATATCACTTCATTTGGCTGTCAGTGTGCATTTACAACATTTACAAAACCATTTTAAATAATCACCATCTAATTTGCAGAGTCAGTTCTTATATTTAGCATCTTTGAGCCATTGATTATGAAAGTTTCAAAGAAAGGAAGTTGAATAGTTCGGTGTGATTAGTGCAAATTCATATTTATAATATTCTTCTCTAATCCATAAATGATCCAGCAACAAATTTTCAATAAAAAAAATTACTGACATCAGAATAATAAAATTATAAATCATTCTGTCAAATTGCAACAAAATGCAAAGAATAGTAAAAATAAAAATACCGGGTGGTTATAAAATAAGTTTCTATATTTAGGAGACCCTAGTGTCAAAACGGTTACAGATAGCACTGTGAAAATCAGTGGGTATGTCATTTAGGGTATAGAGAAGCGATTTATAGGAGAAAAAAAAAAAAATTAGTTCAATTTTTCGCCACCAGGGGAGAAATTGGTGGCGTAAACATGAGACGGAATACTTAACTTAGGATTATATTTTAATATCAGAACTTAGAAATCAACAGATATTGTTCTATGTTCTTTCCTTCACTTGAGATGACATTCTGAAAACAGAGGACCGCATGTGACAGTTTCGTGTAGCATCTCATTGGGGATGTTGGCTACATGCTGTTTAATGCTTGCTTTCAAATTGACGAGTTTGTAATTGTTTGTAAGCTGCCACGGTAAACTGTCTTTCAGGTATCCCCATAGCCAGAAATCACAGGGCTTGAGACCTGTTGATTGGGCAGGCCAGAACTGCGGTAAGTCTTTAAAAATGATTTCTGAATGTTGAACAGAGCAGTTCCTTCACTTATCAATCAACGTGGGGAGGGGCACCATCTTAGATGAACACTACGGTCACCAAGCATTGCCTTTCTTGCAGAGCGGAAATCTTAGAAGAACGCAGTACCGTGCGCTAGTTACTGTACATCTTACGGGGGGGGGGGCGCGTTAGGTGTAGACTCTTCAAAGAAAAATGGTCGGATTATAAACTCTGCTGTGAATCCATACCATACTGTAAAGTATGCACAAGTTCCCCATATTTGGCAGTTTTGTGCATTTACAGCCCCACGAAGAGTGAAATGTGCCTCATCAGACTTCAAGATCATTCGAGCCCATTTTTCGTCAAGTTCCATATGAGCCAGAAATCATAGAGCAAAGTCTATTCAAAGTCTATTCTTGCTGATCACAAGACTTTAGTTCTTGCACTACATGAATCTTGTATGGGAACCAGAGTAAAATTATTCGAAGCACTTTACGTACAGTAGACCAAGGAAGGTTCAGGTCTCTTGACACACCTCTGGCACTACTGACTGGTAGTGTTTCGCATTCTGACCACTGCAACTGCCACTTCATCCACTACCTCTGTTCCGATATGTGGTCATCCTCTGCCTAGAATTACACCCTGGTCGGTCGCTTCAAATTTCTTTATTAGTTTTTGAAGCCCCACTGAAGTCAAAGGTCCTTTACGCAAACCTTTAAGTTTCTAGTATTCATGTAGTGCTGCATAAGCATTACTATAATTCTGGTAAAATAATAGTAATAATGGTAGAAACTAAAAGAGCACGTTCCTTTTTTGTTTGTTTGTTTGTTATTTGGTTTTTAGGAGCGTAGCAACTAAGGCCATATTGCTCCGGGGATATGTGGTGGTCATTCCCTGACCTTTCCGCATCCTCCGTATTTGGTGGTCACAGGCTCGAACCCCGGTCTAATCAAGAAGCATGTGCTACGCACTGCTGCTCCTGCCCACCTGGCTACGGAGGCGCCCTCCTTTTTTGTAAGAGCCATAATGGCAGAAAGGCCAATGATGATGCCAATGGCCTTTCTGCTTTTATCTAACAGGATGTCATTTGCGTAAGCAGAGTGTCTTGAAGTAAATGAGAACTTTTACATATGTGCAGTGCCGTCGATTTGCCTGTTTTGCTGGATGAAAAAAAAAAAACCCAATTTCTGAGGGGGAAGAACCTTGCTATCTATGCCTGAGACTGACTAACTCAGCCATGGAGTGAAAACAGCCCATAAAAGTTCCCTGTGTCATTGATGAGATTCGAATCTGAGTCTTTTCCACCCGGTGTGGGGACAACAGTGACAATACCACTGTGCAGAAATAGTGAAAAAAAAAAAAAAAAAAAAAAAAACTATTATTTTTAGGCCACCCAAATAATTAAATTCATCTGCAGTGCTGTTTGTCTTATGTCTGTTAATTGCATGTGTTTCTCAGATCGTTTTGTCTGATTTGCTGGATGAAAAACCTTGCTATCTACACCTGAGACCATAGGAGCATTAGCAACTAAGGCCATATTGCTCCAGGGATATGCGGTGGTCATTCCCTGACCTTTCCGCATCCTCCTTATCTGATGGTCACGGGCTCGAACTCCGGTCTAATCAAGAAGCATGTGCTAAGCAGCGTCTTGAAGTAAATGAAAAAGTGGAAATGTGAAAAAAGCCCACTAAAGTTCCTCGTGTCATCAACGGGATTTGAACCCAGCAGAAATGGTAAAAATAATAATAAAATAAAATATCTACAGCAATGGGTAACACATATTAGTATCAGAAACTATACAATTTTTGATGATCACAGACTCTATGGACCATTCATAATTTGTGAATGGTCCATCATGTAAACTTATGAAAACTGGTATAATAAATTCACTTGCATGGAATAATAAAATCACTTATTACGGAATATCAACAAAGTTGGCATTGCATTGTGCACAAAGCAAATCAATGCATACTTCTTCTACTCAGAGGTGTGCATTCACTGTTCACTGAGCGCAAAAAAAAAAAAAAACACGGTGCATACAAGAAAAATTAATTTTTGAAATTCATATTTTTTCTTTCTCTAATCTGTAAATGATCCTTCGACAAATTTTCAATAAAAAAATTTATTAACACAAGAGTAATAAAATTACTCATCGTTCTGTCAATTTGTAACAAAATACAAATAGTAAATAAATCTACAGTAATGAGTAATATATATTAATATCAAAACTGGACAATGTTTGACAATCGCCGACGCCATAGATCACTCATAATTTGTGAATGGTCCACATTTGCAAATTATGAATCCACAATTTGTGAATGAAAACTGGAATAATAAATTTACTTACATCTTCAGCCTTTCTATCACAAGTTAGAAAAAAATGGTAATGACTAAATTTTTTTGTGTTCTAAGAAACTTAAAAATGTAGAATCATAGAATGGTACATGAAGCTTGACAAGAGCTGTGGAACTTTCTTTCTCTGCCATTAAAGCAAATGAAAATCTCTGTGATTGGCTGAATTTGTTTAGTTTCCCAAGTTACTCCTTCAATTAACTTTGCAACAAAATTTTCCCACCACAAACAAAAACAGAACAAGTACATATAAAAGCATTATAAAATATATTATTCATGGCCAGCAACAAAGTACAGGGCACGCTGGCAGCATAGAAACAAAGCAATAGACAAGGGTAGAATGTTGTTGTGAAAATAGCAAATGACCCTCAAAACTATAAACTTAACGAAACTTCATGCTTTGGAGTGACTGAAGTAAGCCTTTACTCTGTGTGGTCATTGCTTATTCCCTCTCTGAACACTAAGGGACAAAAACTAATTACAGGAAGGGTCACTCCCAATGCATTGGACAGTTTCAGAACACCATACACGAGGATCAAAGGATCTGTGATTCAATTCAGATGTGCCTCTTGCTAGCATAGTAATAACTCATGCTAGTCCTTGTAGTTTTTCATTTCAGATAAACAATAAAAATAAATAAAAGAAAGCCAAATCTAGCTGAAAGGAGCTAAAACAACACCATTTGCCACAGCTAGACAAATTTGTGTATTGTAAAATTTTCCTAGGTGGTAGATGACTCTCTTCAACCGGTGCCATACCACCACTTTGCTTATTGGAGGCTTGAAGTGGTGGAACCCATGTTTAGCCTCCAGAGCTAAGTTTCGGTCAGCTCTTCCCCATTTCTTCCACCATGCAGTATTACTGATGAATTTTGAGGTTATGATGAACATCATGGCGAGATCCAATCTTCCTTACATTTCGAGGGTAGAGCTCTAAAACGGCGTTTGCAGACCGGCCGCTAGTTAGAACACTGGACTGAACCTATTGGTAACTCTTTAGGAGGCTTCCGGACTAGCTAGTCTATAATCTTGCTACCTCTACTCTGCCAGATAGTGAATGGAAGGAGTCCAAGTAGTGTGTATTGTCAAGGCCACATTATGTCAAGGTTCTGGGTATATTCTTACCATGTGTACACCATATCCAAATATTTCATTACTTCCTACAGCATGTCCCCCCCCCACACACACTTTTTCTCACTATTGAATACACCACGAATTGTCAAACTAATAGAGTAAGCTTTTGTGAAAAGATCTAAACCTCCAAAACACTTCCTAATTAAATTCACAAATATACGAGGTCTCAATTCCAATCTCAACGATGTCCATTTCCACTTGCAGTCGGCCAAACACCATGTACTTTTTCTGACAGAATCTCAGTTATTGGTTGATTCAACTACTGCTCATCTCAATTGCCCAAACTATTCGCTGTATGATTCCTTTCGCCTCAAAGGCGGTACTTGCGAATACGTCCGTTCTGATATTCCCTGTCAGAGACTTGGTAATTTCAAATCTCCTATTTTCGATGTTCTCTGGCTTAAAATCTCTCTACCTACCTCATTGTGTCAAATTCATCTGTTGTCTCTACCATTCTTCCAATCCACTAATCACTTGGAGCTCTTTGACTTCCTCTCTTTGCAACTTGACTTTCTCCAGTCCAACTTTCCTAACAATGAGGTAATTTCCTTGGTGATTTTAATGTTCACAACTCCAGCTGGCTTCTGTTTTCTAGTCACACCGACCAGGCTGGTCGAGATGCTGAGGCTTTTGCAATTACTAATGACATTGCACAGATTGTTCATTTACCTACAAGAATACCAGACAATCCTAACCATACAGCCAACATGCTTGATACTTTTTCTCACAAATAACCCTTCTAAGTACACGGTTGAAGTGAGTAGTCCTTTAGTCACCTCAGATCACAACTTGGTAATTTTCTCTTCTCCAATGGAACCTTTATCTCATGGCTATTCCAAACCTCGTATTGTTTGGAATCACAAGAATGCAAAATGGGATGATCTACGAGATTTCTTTTCTTCTTTTCCTTGGTCGGATTACTGTTTCAAAACTTCGGATGTCAACATTTGCTCAGATGGTGTCAGTGAAATTATTCTTGTAGGAATGGAATCCTTTATTCCACACTCCACTTTAAAATCTCGTCCTTTATCTAAACCTTGGTTTTCCAATAAATGTACTCCAATAAAGGTTGTTCAAGAAAAGAATATTGCATATCGTAATTGGCTTGTTTCCAATTCTTCAGTTTCATTTCCTGCCTACACCAAAGCTCGCAACAATTGTAAAGCAGTTATTAATCAATCCAAACTAGATTTTGAACAGGCTAAGTGTAGAAAACTTGCTTCTTACCCTAAAGGTAACCGAGAATTTTAGTCTCTTGCCAAAACTATTGGCAGCAACTTTTGCCCATCTCTGCTCCCACCTCTATCCAAACCAGATAGTTCTGTTGTCACTTCAGCCAAGGATAAAGCTGACCTGCTAGCATCCCATTTTTCTTCCAGCTCATGTATTAATGATCTTGGTAAAACACTTCCCACCATTCCCAACACGCTCCATTCAATGCCTCCTGTGGTCTAACGTCAAAAGGATATCAGAAGGATTTTGATGAATCTTGATGCTAAGAAAGCTCCAGGTCCTGATGGTATTTCTCCACTTGTTCTCAAAACCTGTGCTCCTGAACTTACTCCTATTCTTTGCCGCCCTTTTTCACTTTCTTATTCCAAAGGTGTTTTTCCTTCTGCTTGGAAATTTGCTCATATCCAGCCAGTTCCTAAAAAGGGTGACAAATCCCTCCCATCCAATTATCGTCCCATTGCAATTACTTCTACTCTTTCTAAAGTAATGGAGAAATCAATTAACCGCCAACTCTTAAACTACCTAGAAACCTTCCGTCTGATCAACGATCACCAGTATGGATTCCGTCAGTGTCGATCCACTGGTGATATTCTGGCTTATGTTACCCATTTATGGACTAATTCAATGGAAAAGTTCGGTGAAACACAAGCAGTTGCTCTTGATATCTCAAAGGCTTTCGATCGTGTTTGGCATAAAGGTCTTCTAAACAAGCTTCCATCTTATGGTTTCACAACTGTTTTTTGTAATTGGTTATCCAGTTTTCTCTCTGATCGCTCATTGAGGATGATGGTAGATGGCTCTCTGTCTTCTAACTTCTCCACTAATGCTAGTATCCCCCAAGGTTCAGTTCTTTCCCCCTAGTCTTTTCCTCTTGTATATTAATGACCTTCTTCCAATGACTGGAAATCCTATCCATAGTTTTGCAGATGATAGCACATTGCATTCCACTTTCCATTTTGAGAAACCTTGTCCTGCTCAATCAGCTTCAACTTCTTGAATATCTGCTACCAATTCCTTAAATGCCGATCTTCAGGTAATTCTCCAGTGGGGCAAAGACAATTTAGATGATTTTAATCCTTCTAAAACTCAATCTTGTCTTATATCTCGCAAAAAGGATTCTTCTGCTCCTATGCTTATCTTTGGTGACACTCTGATTTGCAGGCAAAATGATATATCTCTTTTGGGGATTACCCTGACTTCTAATCTCTGTTGGCACAAGCACATTACAAATATTGCTTCCTCTGCATCTAAAAAACTTGGTTTTCTCTTTCGCTCTCAGCGTTACTTTTCTTCCAAACAGCTCATTACAAATCACAAATCCGCCCTTCCATGGAATATTGTTCCCACATCTGGGACAGGCCCCCAAAACCTCTCTCAGGCGTCTTGATTCCGTTCAGAAGAGGGCAGTTAGGTTAATTAATGAATCCTCTCTAACAGAGTCTCTCCACTCGCTGTCTCATAGACGTACTGTTTCTGCTGCATGCCTTTTTTACAGATATTTCCATGGGCACTGTTGTTCTGAATTGGCTTCTATAATTCCCGCACTCTCTTTCAAAACAGTCCAAACATGTGCCGCCACTAGCCAACATCGAATTACTGTCCAACTTCAAACTCGCAGAACCAACTTTTCGTCTTCCTCGTTTATCCATTAACTGCTGTTTTCTGGAACAACTTTCCTTTGTACGTATTTCCTTAAAATTACAGTCTACAGAAGTTCAAGTCTAATGTCAATAAATATCTTCTTTCATCTTCTCAACCTCCAATCCAAGCACGGTACTAAGTACTATAGGTTCTAATACCTCTTGTGTTTGGGGTTTTCATAAAAAAAAAATAATAAATAAAACATATTACTCTCCAACAATAATGTTCTTGTTTATACTCCGGCAAGACCATCAGGTCAGTGGAGTTTACAATAAATCAATCAATCAATACAAATTTTAATCATATTTAGTAGTCACAGGCTTGAACTCCAGTCCACTTGAAGAGTGTATGCTACTGCACTCACGCATTGACCGCTCTGCTACACACAAAAAATGCATATTCACCAACTCTAAAATAAAATCAGACTGTGATGTATATTTATATTTGAAATTGGTTTTGCTGAATATTTCACGAACATATTTTATTTACTAATACTTCTATAAGCGTGGCATGAGTCTAAACGGTAGTCAGGTGGTCAGTCACCAGGTTGATAAGAATGTGTTACATTTAATTTAAAAAAATTGCTCACTTATTAATGAAATTCAAATCTTCTAGAAAAATGAAGAATCTGGCTTCCAAATTTCACGGGGGCCCTTTCAAGCTCAGTGGCAATGCAGCTGCATTGGCATAGTTATGCCACTGGGCTTGTCACCTTCCAGCCTCAACTCAATAAATAAAATACCATATTTTTCAGCTTATAAGATGCTGAGGCGTGGAAAACAAACCCTAATTTTGGAACTGTAAACTTAAGAAAAAAAACTTAAAATTTATTGTTAATATAATGGAAATTTAAAATTCAATAAAAATAAAACCCAAAAGGTAATAAAGAGAGGTATAGGATTATTACTCTTATTATTTTAATATTATTCAATTTCAGATTCATTACTGACTTGATTATCATTATCCTCAACATTATCATAATCATCATTCCTCCTCACTAATAGTCTTGGCGCATTATAGCCCTAGTTGCTGATGCGTGATTAAAACCCAGACAACCTTCACTAGTATCAACGTCACTATCATGCAATAAATGATCTTCAGTGCTATCCATTTCATCACTTATACCACATTTTTAAAGCACTTGGTCACAATTTCAGTGACAGGACAGGAAGGGAGGAGAGGTTATGCTATTAGTTAAGAAATACAAAATTTAAGGAAGTGCATCCAATTGACATTGGTGGACAATGCAATGTTGAGTCAGTGTGGTGTGACATAAGCACTGGGAAAAGGAAAATGAGAGTTGGACTGTGTTATAGGCCTAATGAATCTGATGAGTATAATGAGCAATTGTGCAGAGAAATAGAGTGGGCCAGTAAATCTGAATGTCTTATAATGGAGGATTTTAACTTTGCAGATATTGACTGGAACTTGGACACTCGTACACTAGCAAGACTTTTTTGAATTTATTGGATGACTGTTTTCTAAAGCAACATGTTCGAGAGGCAACCAGAGGGAGTAATAAATACTTGTGATCTGAATATAAACAATGATTCTTCATGCGTTAAGAATCTGTAGATAAAGGAACTACTAGGCGGCAGTGATCACAGTGTACTGATGTGGAATTTACTTAAAGATGTAACTACCATTAGGGGTAAGGGGAAGGGTTTTTGCTTTCGTAAAGGTGACTACAGTGGACTCAGATTTTTTAAATTCTATACAGTGGGACCAATTGATGATGCTACCAAAAGCAAATTCTAAATAGGAAGCATTCAAGGAAGCAATCTTGGGAGCTACTAGGCTTTTTGTTCCAACTCAGAAATACTGTTCTAGGTTTAAGCCCAAATAGATGTCAGATGAACTAATGAGACTCGTAGCAGAGAAGAAAATTCATGGGATACATATAAATTATCATGCGACAAGGAAGCCTATGGTAGATATAACCTAGTCTGTAATCAAAAGCAGCCATCTGGAAAATACAGACATATTCTGGCACTGAGTGAGTTGCCAACCAGTCAGTTCTAATCATTATCTGGAAAGGTAAAATCCCTTATAATAAGACATTCTCATTTGCTGGTCCAATATATTTCTCTGTATAGCTATTCATTATACACATCACAGTCATTTGATCTATAATATACTCTTGCTCATGTTATTGTTTTCCCAGTGCTTATATCACCAAACCCGACTCAATATTACACTGGAAACTCATGCCTGTGGGTTGTACTCAGGGCCGGTGCTATCACGAGGCCTAGGCAACTGCCTAGTCTCATGTCTCAGAGGGGCGCAATTCTGACCTTTGAGGGGCACTCTTTTTTTCAGATTAGTTTTTTAACCCGTTTAAAAAAATGCAACTGATAATTTCTTTTATTATTTTAAGATAAATACCACAACAGTGCTATGAATTATAATTAATTATGAAGTCTTATAAAAAAATTTCTATACTCTTTTTTTTATTTATCCTCTTTATATGTTGTTCTATTTTTCTTTTTGAAATGGAAACAAAGATATTGATGCTGAAGATCTGTACTGTGAACTTATAGCAATAGCTCGAAGACTTCCAAAGTCTAGGCCACCACAAGGAGTACTTCTCTTCATACTACAACAAAAATTCCTGGATAATGTGCCTGATGTTTCTTTTTATCTAAGAATCCATCTCACACTTCCCACATTTTAATCCCCACCCACATTTGTGGGTGGGGGTTAAAATTTAAAACAGTAAAAAGATAAGCAATCAATAACAAAGAACATGGTACACACAAATTGCAAGTAACACCATACGTGCAAGTGAGAACAGAGTAACAAGTTACGAAGCTTTAAAAATAAGAATGAAGAGAAGATTCTGAAAATTAATTTTTTTATATGATTGAAGATTTCATGGAAGTGTAAACTCATTTCGCCATAATAACCCACAGAATTCCAGCTGTAGGTATTATCGCAAATTCAATAAGATCGAGTTTACTATCCGTTTATGATATATTGCACTAACAGAAAAGCCCAATAAACATAAATAAATAATTGTTTTTATTGTTTTATGGTTATGACCTCTAGAAATCCGGCCAAACCACGTGGTACAGTCGAAGACAATCGTAGGGTAATCTCCTGTGATGCAGTCTCCTACCCAGATTAAATGGCATGTTGTCCCAATTAAGCGAAGTAAACCCTGGCTATTTTGTCGATTGGGTTCTGTATTTTAAGATTTGCTCCAAATAAACGGCTGCCCCGATTAACCGGTGGCCCAAATAACCGGAATCCACTGTATTTCTTAATCAAAAGCATATCCCCCCAAGTCATGCTTATCCTCTTTGTGCACATTTTACTTCTCCATATTCAAATTCTGAATTTTTTGACTTAAACAGTACTTTGCAATTCAACAAAATTTATTCCTCAATCCTCTGAACCAACTTGTCCTAAAATGAACTAATCATAATACTAAACAAGTTAATTAATAGTCCTAACAGGACACTAACAAGTCCTGTTAGTGTCCTGTTAGAATGGACAATCTAAAAAAAACAAGCAACTTGGAAATATATCAATTTGCTCCAACACGAATTCAACATCAATTTGCAGCAACATGTGATCTCACTGCAGCTGTGCAACAATGGCAAGAATTTCTTTGTTAGGGTATGAATATTTTTGCATCCTCTCTATTGCTTAATTTGGTCCCAAGTGACTTTTCTGTTTCCAAAGCTTAAAGAACATCTCTGAAGTAACAGATATGACTCTCATAAAGAAGTTAAAACCATAAAGTGATGGTTGAGCGCTAAGTGAAAAGATTTTACCTGAATGGCATACAAAAAATTGTTAAGCACTAGATGAAAAGTATCTAGTTAGATGGGACATACACATTAAAGTGCTACATCAAATTAAAGACAACTTTTTTGCCTACAAGTACTTTTTTCTTTTTATCTGTATTGCTTCAAAAGTTGTGCAATAATAGAAATTAATTTTCCCAACTTTGTATAAAAATTGCAATGAAAGTTTTAAAAAACTGACATTACATAATGAGAATTTTTGTTAACTAAATAAATAACCAATATGCAGAAGTCCTTAATAATCTTAAATTTTATCCTTACACTTCAACAGCTTCACCAAGATTTTCAAAATGGGAGTCAGCAGATTCTTGCATTGATACTTTAGGAAAGTTAACAAAAACCTGAAATGGATTTAAAAAAAAAAACATTAAAATTATGAGAAAAGAATAATACCCATACAAAATGAAACTTATTGCATTCATTACCAGCTCTTTTCCTGCATAAAATATCGACTGTACATTGTTTTAAATGTAGTAGTAGTAGCATGAGACACTACTGCTATCCAATTAATAAATTTATTATTTTTTTTCTATTGGTCAACAATAATTTAGAAGAAATGCAGAAATAAATTATTACTATGATAGCTGCAGTAGATTAATTTGAAACAGACAATTTTCATAACAGTAGTAGTAGTAGTAGTGGCGATGCAAGAAAGCAAGCGTATGAGCTTATGCAGCATCAGCCAAAAAAAAAAAAATTTACAAAACAATCCCCTCTAAATATTTGTCCAGTTCCTCCTTAAATTTATTTAACCTATCAACTTCCACAACGACAGATGGAAGTTTGTTCCAGCAATTAACCACCCACTGGCTAAAGGCAAATTTCCGCACATCTATTCTACATCTGTCCTTCCTCAATTTCATTTTATGCCCCCTTAGGTTCGTAATCTGAACAAGTGAAAGAATCCCATCAGAATTCAGCGTGCTCAACCCATTCAAGGCAGTATTAGTTATATAGTGTAAGGAAGTCCAGGGCTTCCACTGCATCTATCCAGTTGAGCTTTGAATTTCTCCAAGCTATTAGCCTCAACACCCAAGGAGACAATTCATTCTGATAATTAACAACTCGCTCACTAAAAGAAAAGTTCCTAAATAAATGCAGTCTAAACCCCTCTCTCTCTCTCTCTCTCTCTCTCTCTCTCTCTCTCTCTCTCTCTCTCTCTCCCACTCAGTAATTTGAATTTATGGCCCCTAGTTCTGGAATCATTTATAGCAGTGAAAATTTCACAATCATTCATTTTACTTGAACCTCTCAAGGCCTTATACACATCATTCAAATCTCCTCTTAAGGTGCTAGTGACCAAGCTCTACAAGTCCACATATTGGCATCCTTTTGCTGATCTCACCAGGCATGTTGTTGTTCTTCGGACCCTTTCAAGAAGCTCAATGTCTTTTTTTATGTGCTATTTCCATAATTGAACACATTACAGTCAGTCCTCGTATAGCACGATAGTTGTGTTCCTAGAAACCCTCGTGCAATGCAAAATAGTGCAATATAAACAACAGGCCCTATGGGAAAAATAGGTTATGTGCCGACCACCCAAGATTGAACACACATTTGTAACCAAAACATTACCAAACACAATAAATAATCATAATAAAATACGTATTTTATTACAACTATTACGTAATAAAATATTGCTAATGCTTTTGCTTCTATCGTAAGCAAACTTGTTTTTTGTTTGATTTTCTATCCAAACAGTTGACAGCCGTTGCATCTCTTCCAATTCTTTGTGTCTTAATCTAATGGATTTTAATTACACTTTGAGTTGTTCCTGCTATGAAAGTTGTTTTTATTTTCTCTGCATTCTTTGTAATTCTCGGCGTTGCCTCATTTAGGTCTGTAGCATGTGCAATATCACACGGTCTTTCATTTTGCTCAAAGCATTTCACAGTTTCATATTTTTTTGCTATCGACAGTGGTGGACTGGCCATAAGCCTTACCGGGGAAACCCCGGTGGACCAGAGGCCGGTGTGGTTTTGGCCATAAACTATAGTATGAGGCCACTATAAATTTTCCCGGGTAAGAATTTTTGACCCAGTGCGCCTCTGTTTATCGATATTGCTTTTTTTTTTTTCTTCTCTCTGAATCTGCAGTGTCTTCACCAGGACGCTTTCTTTTCACACCTTTTAAGAATTTTACTCATTTTTAGGGAATAACGCACAATTACAAAATGAGGAGGCACGCTTGATACACATAAACAAAGCTGCGCGCGTGTAGCAACTGAATAAACAACACCGTAAAGGCAGAGATACACTATTAAACACCTCACATTTTACTAAAGCACATTCTGGGGGTTACTACCATAAAACAATAAAAACAATTCCAGTTGCGTTTCTGCTAGTGGAATCTGTTATAAACTGGTAGTAAACTTGATCTAATTGCATTTGCGATTATACCGATAACTGGAATTGTGTTGGTTTTTACGTTATTATGGTGAAATGTGTTTCCCCTTCACTGATATAAAACACATAAATGCATTTTCAGAATCTCTTCATTCCTTTCGTGTTGCGTTCAGTTGGGATGATTCCACATTCGACTGCCATTTCTTGTAAACACAAAGGCGAATCGTGCATAAGCGAATTCGGTTCATGTTATATAAGATATCGTTCCCCTATTTATAAATCATGTATGATCGAATTCGTGTTTTTGTTGTTTTTTTTGGTTTTTAGGAGCATTAGCAACTAAGGCCATATTGCTCCGGGATATGCGATGGTCATTCCCTGACCTTTCCGCATCCCCCATATTTGGTGGTGACGGGCTCGAACCTCGGTCTAATCAAGAAGCGTGTGCTATGCACTGCTGCTCCTTCCCACCTGGCTACGGAGGCGCCTCGAATTCGTGTAATGTAAACACGTGTTATACGAGGACTGACTGTATTCCAAATGTATTCTTACTGACTTATACAGTGAGATTATGACCTCCCTATTTCTACATGCAAATGTTCAATAGGTCATTGATAGAACAACACGAGCACCCCATGCTATCTGTCTACACTTCTCAGAGAACTCTGTGTCCAAGTGTATTGTAATTCCCAAATCTTCCCCAGCTGTTTTTAGTTCAACTCCGCCAAGTAAGTAAATTATTTTGGGTTTGCTATTCCCCAAGCATAAGACCACCCACTTTGCTGCAGTAAAAGGTAGCTACCACTATTCTAACAATGTCTGAAGTCTAAGTCATCCAGAAGGGGCTCTGCTGTTCATTAACTACTCTACCAATCTTGACATCAACTGCAAATTTTGACATCTCTCTATTCCTTCATCAATGTCATTTAAGAAAAACAAAAGCAAGAGTCCCAGTAATGGTCTTTGGGGAACCCCATTTCTTATGTTATCCCAATCTGAACAGTAAAAGTTAATCATAACACTCAGCCTCCTGCCCTGTGGCCTTACTGCAATCCATCTAAGGATTTTCCCTGGGATTCCAGCGTGTTCCAGATTCTACAGTAACCTCTCATGTGGAACTAAGTCAAATACTTTGTTGAAATCTAAATAAACAATATTGAAATTATTTTCCACATCTAGCTCATAAACAACTATGTAAATAACTAAACAGATTGGCTAAACATAATTTTCCCTTTATAAAACCATGCTGTATTTCCTTAAAAATTCCATTTCAATTTTAATGATCTTGTAATGCATTCTTTATCATTGTTTCTATGGCATTTGGGGTGGATGGGATCTATGAGCTTCCCCATCACTGAAGTCAGGCCGACTGGCTGATAGTTACCCACTTCACTCATAGAGCCACCTTTATGTACTGGCAATACACTGGCACTTCTGAAATCCAAGGGAATAACTACTGAGTCTAGTGATGACCTCTAATTAACCTCAATGGTTAATTATGGTTTCAAGATGCCTGGCCAGCATGAAGAGGAAAAGACCAAACCCTCCAACACATGACAACATGATGAAACAAATGGCCCTCAGTACCCAGCAGCTTTCACTCCCCCTCTTACAGCAGCTAGAGCAGAGGGTGCTAAGAATCGCTGGGTATGACCAGGCTGCCATGCACGGAAACTGAACTTGGCCTGTTACAACGTAATATCACTCATCGGTGAAGACTGGATCTGGAAAAGAAATTAGAAAATGTGAATTGAAATATCATTGGCTTGGCTGAAACAAGAAGAAGAAATGAATCACTTTTGTAAAGGTGACTATGGTGGTCTGAGACAGTATTTAAATTCTATATGGTGGGACCAACTGATGACGTTACCAACAGCAAATTCAAAATGGGAAGCATTCAAAGAATTAATCTTGGAAGCTACTAGGCTTTACACACCAACTAAGAAATATTGTTCAAGGTTTAGGCCTAAATGGATGTCAGATGAATTAATGAGGCTGTCGCAGAGAAGAAAAATGCATGAGATGCATATAAATTATCAGGTGACACAGAAGCCTATGATAGATATAAGCTAGTCTGTAACCAAGTCACAAAGGAGGTTAGGCAGGCAAAAGCAGATTATGAGAAATCTTTGGCAAAGGATGCAAAGAAAAACAGCAAAGGTTCTTTACTTATGTAAACTCTAGAAGGAAGGGGATGAATCAGATTGGTCCACTTGACATTGATGGTTCAACTGTTGATGATCCTGCTCAGGTAGCTAACAAACTAAATGAATATTTTGCATCTATATTCACACATGAGGAGTTATTCAGGGAGGGGAATGCCAGAGGTGTATTCAACTCTGGCAGTAAGCTAGATAATCTTGTAATAACTGAGACTAAAGTGGAGGAGAAATTGTTGAAGATAACCATAAACAGGCACTTGCAGTGGATGGAATCTATCCAGTTATATTAAAGGAGGCAGAAAAGCCAGAAAAGCCATAATTATGAGAGCTTCCTTGAACTCAGGGGAGGTACCCATGGACTGGAAATGTGCAAATGTGACCCCAATCCATAAAGGAGGATCAAAGAAGACACGGGTAATTACAGACCTGTTAGTTTAACTTCTGTTCCAGGGAAATTAATGGAGGCACTGGTTAAAGAAGCACTGAAGGATCATCTAGACAAGACTTCAGTTATAGCTCAGACACAGTATGGGTTTGTAAGGGGAAGTCTTTTCTGACCAATTTGATTGCATACTGTGACGTGGTCACAAAGGAACTGAATGCAGAGAATAACTTTGATATCATATATTTGGATCTTATAAAGGCTTTTGGTACTGTTGCACATGAAAGACTGCTGCACAAATTGGAACAGTGTGGCATTGGAGGCAAATTGCTGCTAAGGATAAAGGGATGGTTCAGTTGGAGATAACAGAGAGTGGTAATCAATGGATACTGCTCTTCGTGAACTAATGTTATTAGTGGAGTCCCCCAGGGTTTGGTGTTGGGTCCATTGTTGTTTTCTGTATTTATTAATGATATTGACGATAGTATAGCAGGCTTAATGTCCAAGTTTGCAGATGATACGAAAGTCAGTAGCATTGTTAATGACACTAGTGACAGTACACTGCCGCAACAGAATCTAGAAACGTTTAGGAGATGGGCTGAGAGGTAGCAACTGAAGTTTAACATTGACAAATGCCAAGTACTGCACATGGGAAGCAGTAACCCCAGAGTAAAGTTTCAACTGTGTGATACTACACTGAAAGTGGTAGAGAATGAAAAGGACCTGGGCGTAATTGTGCAGGAAGACATGAAGTTTTCTGAGCAATGCAGACAGTCTGAAAGAGTAGCTCATGGTGTCTTGTCAATGATATACAGGAATTTTTCAACAAGGGATAAATAGGTGATTATCCCTTTGTATAAGGCAATGGTCAGGCCACACCTTGAGTACTGTATACAGATCTGGAGGCCACGTTTTAAGAAGGATGTAGAGCTGCTGGAACGAGTAGAGAGATGAGCAACAAGATTAGTGAACGGAACAAAGTGTTGATCTTACGAAGAAAGGCTTAAGTTTTGCAAATTACAATGTCTGGAGACTAGGCACCTTCGAGGTGATCTGATTGAGGTGTATAAAGCTTTGAATGGTTTGAGCATATTCAATGCGGATGCGATTCTTCCTCTTGCTCAGAATAGTCACCTGAGAGGGCATAAATTCAAATTGAGGAAAGACAGTTGTAGGATAGATGTGCAGAAGTTTGCCTTTAGCCAGGGAGTGCTTGACTGCTGGAACAAACTTTCGTCTGTCGTTTAGAAGTTGATAACTTAAAAAGATTCAAAGAAGAACTAGAAAAACATTTAGAGCGAATGAATGGGTGAAATGAGAATGTTTTTTTTTTTTTTTTTAATTGCCTGATGCTATATAAGTTTGCTTTTTTGCATCATGTGCCTTTACTAATGCTAAGTGAAAATATGCTGTACACAAATGGAAACAGTGAAAAGAGTGAAGGGGGAGTTGGCTTTCTGATCCATAAAGATATAAAAACCAACATTTTGGAATTAAAAAGTACGTCACCAAGGGTGTCAAGACTACTACTCAGGATTTCTAAGAGGTACAAACTAAACGTTATAATGATATATGCACCAACATTGAGCCATGATGATGAATAGGTTGAAGAAATGTACCCTGAAACTGTGAGACTTCTAGATGAACAGAAAACTCACTACACCATTGTTATCAGAGATTTCAGTGCTAAGGTTGGAAAGAGCCAAAACAGTGCAGAAAGGGAAACTATAAGAAATTTTGGAATTGGCGAAAGAAATGAAAGAGGTGAAAGACTTGTGGAAATTGCAGAATCTCGAGGAATGTCAGTAATGAACACTTTTTTCAAGAATAGGTGTGGACATGGAAGTACCCAAATGGATTAACAAATAATGAAATTGACTTCATCCTCACTAACAGAATATATATATTGTGAAGGATGTTACAGTCCAGAACAAGGTAAATGTTGGAAGTGATCACAGAATGGTAAGATGCACACTGGATATAGATGTAAGAAAAGAAAGGAAACGAAAAAACTGACTCGAGTAAATAATAAAATGGTCTTAACCTTTGTATTATTTACAAAGGTAACAAAAGAGGAGAAAAAGGAGTATGTACTGGAACTTAAGAACAAGTTTAAGCTTCTGCAGACTTATCACTACCAAGATATTGATGAGGAAAACAAAAACTTTCTGAAAGTGATAAAGCATGAGAAACCTATGTGTAAAAAGAAATCCAAAGAAGAAAAGATTAGTCAGGAAACACTTGTCATGATAAACCGCAGATGACAAATGAAGAACAAGATAAACTCAAGATAAATGTAATATATTAGGCAAAAATCAAGATTTCAGCTTCCAGCCATTTCAAATTACTGTGTTGGCCAGGATTTTGGAGCTCTGGAGAACGCTAAGTTTTTATATATATTTAGTCATTTTATTGACTTAATTGTTATAATAAATTATTTTCTGTAAGTAGCTTTATAGCCCTAGTCAAGCTCCTTGGTTTATTTGAATTTAGATAGCGATTTTGAAAGTTAATACTTAGTATCAGTAGATCTTACCATTCGTAACTTGCCTAGGTGATCCTGTATCACCTCTTTAACCAGTGACCCAATTATTTTCCCCGGAACAGAAGTTAAACTAAAAGATCTATAATTATTTGTGTCCCTCTTTGCACCCCCTATGTGAATGGGGATACATTTGCACATCTTCAGTCCATGGGGACCTCCCCTGACTCTAAGGATGCTCACTTCCCTTGCTGCCTCTTTCAATATAACTGGATAGATTCCATCTGCCCCAGGCACCTTTTTTATGTTTAACTTCAACAATTTCTCCTCCACTTTGCTCTCAGTTATTACAAAATCACTTAGTCCCTGTTAGAGTTTGATAAACTTCTGGCATTCCTCTCCTTGAATAACTCCTCATGTGTGAATGTAGATGCAAAATACTCATTCAGTTTATCAGCTACTTGAGCAGGATCATCAATAGTGAAATCATCTATGTTAAGTGGACCAATCTGATTCATCCCCTTCTTTCTAGAGTTTACATAGTGAAGAACTCTTTGCTGTTTTTCTTTGCATCCTTTGCCAAAGATTTCTTGTAATCTGCCTTTGCCTGCATAACCTCCTTTGTGACTTGTTTGTTTGTTTGGGGATTTTTTTGGCACATGGGCGTCTATGGCCATAATGCGCCATACATAGGTTAGTATTTATGCTATTTCTTTATGGATCGAGAGTCAGGAAACTGATTGTTGACTAGCTAAAGGAGGTGGTATACATTATTTGCTTTGAGAAAGTTAAAAATCTTTGAGACATCTGTTTTATTGCCCAAAAGTGAACTAAGCGTTAGTGGTTCTTCAGTTGAGGCTGGATTGAAGTGATTCTGGCGTTCTATTGCAAATTTTGTGCATTCCACAAGGATATGTTTCACTGAAAGCACTGTTTTACAGTGATCACACTGGGGGTGAATCTCCCCTCTTAAAAGGTAACCATGAGTAATATTAGTGTGACCTATATGGAGACGAGCTAGTATTACCTCCTGTTGTCGAATTGCACTGAGACTTGAAGGCCATTGCTCAAGATTTGGCTTGATACTTCGAAGCTTATTTTCAAGTTGGTTTTGCCACGTTGATTGCCACTGGTACATGCATTTTTCCCGTATTATTCGTCTATAATCTTGATGTGGAACTCTCCACTGTACATCAGGTGGTAAGTCAGTCGCTTTTGCGGCATTGTCCGCTAATTCATTTCCTGGAATTCCCATATGTCCTGGGACCCAACAGAAATGTATGGTTCTTCCAAGCTCAGATAAGGTATATAAAGAGTTTGTTATTTCTTTTACGACTGGGTGGGTGATGTTCATGGTGTTTTCCAGGGCTTGAAGTGCACTTAGAGAATCAGAGAAAATTATACTGTTTTCAATATTGGAGGTCTCGATATGCTTCAGTGCAACCTGAATTGCCAATAGTTCGGCAGAAAATATACTGAACTCATGTGGAAGTTGGTAGGCTAATGTTATGTTCGGGAAAACTGCGGAGATTCCAACGTGGGTGTCATTCTTTGACCCATCTGTATGAACTACAACAAAGTTTGGAAACTGCTCCACCACTGCAAGGTACAATTGCAAGAAATTTTCTTTATGTAGTGCAGATTTATCCCATTTATTAAGGTATTTATCACATAAAGGTGGAGTAATGCTCCACGGAGCAAGGAATAGTGGAGGGGTATTTGAGATATTATCAAAACTCAGATTAAGTTCTTCTAGAAGATGTCTTATTCTTATACCTAACGGTCGGTTAGCAGTAGGGCGGTTATGGTATAACCTGCTGTGTTGGGGGGTGAAAAGTAATTCCCAATTTGGGTGTTCAGGCATAGATCTTATTTTATATGCATAGCGTAATATAAGTTGTTGCCTTCTGATAGAGAGAGGGGGTTCGTGAGCTTCGGCATATAGACTATGTATTGGAGACGTGCGATATGCTCCTAGAGCAATGCGTATTGCACTATGATGGAGAGGATCAAGCCAACGTAGGAAACTAGGCCTTGCTGAGCTATACACTGGTGCCCCATAGTCAAGTTTTGATCTTATTAAAGATCTGTATAGCCGTAATAAGGTAAGGCGATCAGCTCCCCACTTTGTTGCTGAGAGAACCCGGATAATATTTAATTTTTGTTGGCAGGATGTTCTTAGTCTTTTAATATGTTCCAGGAATGTAAGCTTATGATCTAAGGTGATTCCTAAGAATCGTATGCTGGGTTGAACTGATATTGGTTGTCCCTTCAGTTGTAGTTCCGGGTGTGGGTGCAATTTACGTTGTCGGCAAAAATGGATGCACAACGTTTTTTGAGAACAAAGCTGAAAACCATTGGTTTGTGCCCATGTACTGATCTTATTTATTGCCCCTTGTAACTGTCTCTCGATCGTATTCATGTTTTTCGCATGGCAAGAAATACTAAGGTCATCTATGAACAGTGCCTTATCGATAGTGTTTGGAAGTTGTTCAGCAATGGTGTTTATTGCAATTATAAAGAGTGTAGCACTAAGTACAGAGCCCTGGGGAACTCCTTCTTCTTGAAAAAATAGTTCCGACAGTGAAGTTTTAAATCGAACCTGGAAAGTTCGCTTGTCTAGGAAGTTGCGTATGAAAATTGGGAGATGGCCCCGAAGTCCATGGCGGTGTAATTCGCAGAGTATTCCATACTTCCACGTGGAATCATAGGCCTTGCTGATGTCAAAGCAAACCATTACATGGTGTTCCGATCTAAGGAATGCATTCCGAATGGAATTCTCTAGTTTTACTAGTATATCTAGTGTTGATCTGTTTTGTCGAATGCCGAATTGTGCAGAATGTAAGAGATTGAAATTTTCCAGGTACCATATCAGTCGACAGTTCGCCATCTTTTCCAGAATTTTGCAAAGGCAACTGGTCAAGGCAATGGGTCTATAGCTAGTAGGGTTTGTCGGGTCTTTTCCTGGTTTAAGGAATGCAAGGACTGTAGCGTGGTGCCATTGTTCAGGGAATGTGTCTTCCCGGTAGAGCCTATTGAACAGATCAAGAAGTGACTGCAGTGATTCAGCACTTAGTTCCTGTATCATCGAATAATGGATAATATCTGGTCCTACAGCGCTACGCCTAGATGTTGACAAGGCTCTATGTAGTTCGTGGATAGTGAATGGTAAGTTATATTGTTCTTCTGCTTTTGAAGAAAAGTTTAACTTTTGTTTTTCTGAATTTGCTTTGAATCTTCTGAAGGCTGGTATGTAACTTTCTGTTGCTGATGTTTTGGCAAAAGTTTCTCCTAGTATATTGGCAATTTGGGTAGGGTCAGAAATGTTCTGCCCTCTCCATTCCATGATAGGCTGAGGTGTCGTTTGATATTTACCACTCATTTTTCTGATTGTTTTCCAAATTTTATGTGTGGGAGTTGCTTGATTGATGGTTGAAGTGAAGCGAATCCAAGCGGCCTTTTTATTACTGCGTCTAACATACCTGGCTCTTGCTCTAACGCGTTTAAACTGAATGAGATTAGCTGTGGTTGGATAGCGCCTAAAAGTATTCCAAGCTTTATTTTGGTCTCTTTTTGCTGCACGGCATTCGTCATTCCACCATATTTTTGGGTGTACAGGTAATTTTGAGGAGGATTTTGGTATAGCTTGTCCTGCTGCGTGTAGTATAGTTTCTGTGACATACTCAACCGCTTCCCTGGTTGGGGATTTTTGTATAATTTCAGGGTCCAGTTTAGCTAATTTTTTATACATCTCCCAGTCTGCTTTATCAATTAGCCACTGAGGAATTCTAGTAAGATGATAAGAGGGTTTATTTAGTAATTCAATTGTAATGGGAAAGTGATCACTATGCAGTGGATCATTGTTTGCCGTCCACTTTAGAGTAGGATACAAAGTTGCAGAACAGATAGACAGGTCTATTGCAGTATATGTTCCAGAAGGAAGGTGAACATAAGTAGGTGACCCGTCATTTAGAAGGAGAAGGTTGTTATCATCTAAACATTTTTCAATTAGTTTTCCTCTTTGGTCAATATTGTTGTTACCCCATAGTGTGTGATGACCATTTAAGTCTCCCAGAATGAGGAAAGGTGTGGGGAGTTGAGCTATGGGGTTGTTTAGATCATTTTGTTGGATGGAAAAGCTTGGTGGAATATATAAGGAGCAGATTGTAATATGGATGTCAGCAGCTACATGGACCGCTATTGCCTCGAGGGGAAAGTTCAGTAAGACCTGTTTGACAGGAACATATGGGTTTGTTATAACAGCTACACCACCATGTGCAGTATTTTGATCGGTTCTATCTTTTCTAAAGATATTATAATAAGACAGTTTTGGTGTGTCTTGAGGTTTGAAATACGTCTCTTGGAGGCAGAGACATATTGGTGTGTATTTAGAGATAAGGTCGTATAGGTCATTAATATTGGCACGGAAACCACGACAATTCCATTGAATTATTGTGTTCATTGTTTATCTCTAGTTAGACTTTCCGAGCGTTTTCTTGGTGCTGAGGTTCTCTGTTTTTCACTCTTGTTTTTGTCTTTCTTTCGAAAGTAGGGCCTTTCTGTTTCCATGTCTTCTTCTACAAAAATGTGTAGGACCGGGTCATCTGGGGGTATTTCCTTAGTATCCATTTCCTGTTGGTGACCAGAAGTAACGATTTGTTTTTCTTTGCATCCTTTGTCCGGGGAGTGGAGATTTTCGATTGGTATAGAAACTGGCGTATTGACTGCCTGAGTTTGAGTTGCATTGTACAGTGTTTTTACGTAGTTCGAGAAAGACTCTTTTGGGGGTACTGTTAGTTCAGTTTGCGATGCGGTTGATTGGAATTTTTTGGTGATTTGAGCATATGTAGATCTATTTGCAAGGGTTGGTGGTGAGACGTTTCGCTTTGCTTCTTGATAGGACACATTACGATTGGTTTTATAAATCTGAATAAGTTTCTCAGTTTTCCAGCGATCGCATGTTCTGGCGTAAGCGGGATGATCTTTTTTGCAGTTTGGGCATATCGGTTGGGGAGCAGTACAGGCTTCGCAGTTGTGTTCAACTGACCCGCACTTTGCACAAGCAGGAGTTCCCCGGCAAGCTGTCTGGGAATGTCCGTACTTCTGACATCGGAAACACCGTAGCGGGTTTGGAATATAAGGTCTGACATTACAGACCAGATATCCAGCCTTAATGGATGCTGGGCGATGTGGTGTATTAAAGGTCAGAATGAGATTGCCTGTAGGAGTCAGAACTCCTTTTCTGGTGGAAATTCTCTTGACCTGTATAACGCCTTCTTCTTTAAGTTCTTCAAGCATCTCCTCTTCGGACACATCTATTAAATCCCAATCAGAGATCACTCCTTTAGAGGTGTTCAGTGATCTATGGGGTGTCACAGTAACTGGTATTCCAGCAAAGAGATTAATATTCAAGAGTCGCTCTGAGTGTTTACTATTAGAGGTCTCGATCAGAATATCTCCTGACCTAAGTCTTTTTACAGACTTAGGAGCTCCAGCTCTGCTTTCTAATTCCTTTTGTATTCTAAATGGCGAGATTTTGCCAATTGCATTTTCACCAGTTGAGTGCATGATCAGAAAAGCTGGAGAAGGATAGATGTCAGAGTCAGTTTTCTGCCGTTTTGAAGTTCCTGTAATAGAACTATCTTTCTTTTTTGATGTCTGGGGTGCATCTGGCAGCCCAGATAAGTCTGAGTTTGATTTACTCATGACGTGCTCTTTTTGGCCCCGGGAGATTATCTTTTTCTCCCGGGTTACCAGCCCCGCCACGTGGAGGCAAGAGCGGTGCCACCTAGTGACCCAAGCGAAGTGAAGGTTAGTATTAACGAAAAATAAAAAGGGGGTTAAAGAAAGGTACTTTCCTTTCTGGGTTATATAATTTGAAAGATCTATTCAATTATAATGCTCAAGAGTTAACGGACTTGCGAAACTCAGGAGAAACGTATATACAGTAAAGCGTATCAGATAATCACTATGAAAAGGCGCTGTGGTCACTAATATCGCTTGGCACTCGGGGCCTCCTTTGTGACTTGATTACAGACTAGCTTATATCTGCTGTAGGCTTCTGTGTCACCTGATAATTTATATGCATCTCATGCATTTTTCTTCTCTGCGACAGCCTCATTAATTCATCTGACATCCATTTAGGCCTAAACCTTGAACAGTATTTCTTAGTTGGTATATAAAGCCTAGTAGTTTCCAAGATTAAGTCCCCGAAGGCTTCCCATTTAGAATTCACCATTGGTAACATCATCAGTTGATCCCACTGTATAGAATTTAAAAACTGTCTGAGACCACTATAATCACCTTTACAAAAACCCTTCCCTTTACCCTTGATTGTAGTTACATCTTTAAGTAAATCCCACATCAATACCCTGTGATCACTGTCACAAGTGGTTCCTTTATCTGCAAATTCTTAATGCATGAATAATCGCTGCTGATAACCAGATCGAGAGTATTATTCCCTCTGGAAAACAATCCTCCAATAAATCCACAAAAGTCTTGCTAGTGTACGAGTGACCAACCCACAAGTTCCAGTCAATATCTGAAAAGTCAAAATCCCCCATTACGAGACATTTTGATTTACTGGTCCATCTGTTAGTTGTACTCAGAGTCATTAGGCCTATAACACACAATTCTTTCATTTTCCCTTTACAGTGTTTATGTCACTAAACAGATTCAACACTGCACTGTCCACCCACATCAACTGGATGCACTTCCTTAGATTTTATGTGATTTTTAACTAATAGCATAACCCCTCCTCCTTTCCTGTCCTGTCTATCCTTTCTGTACACATTGTACCCCCCAAATTCCAATTCTGCACTGTGTGACACCATGTCTCTGATATCCCAATAATATCTGCCTTTGATGTCTTTATCAGCACTTCAAATTCATCAAATTTATTTACTATACTTCTATCATTGGTGTACATCCAAGTGTACATGCACCTGTTCTCACTCTTAGTTACCCTAACATAGTCCATATATTTACTTGTTCCATGGTGACTCCCAGCAGCTCTTGAAATCCCCAGCAACTTGCTGTCTAGGCTGCTGCTCATTACAATAGAAGCAGGGCAAGAGTCACTTTCGCCTCTGCCTGCGGCTACTGTTAATCTTTTAGTCTGTGAATCCCCTGCCAAACTAGCAGTTTTCTGACCCACCTATCACTGTCTCAATAGCATCAACAAATATTCTTGCACCATGTATCCCATCAATGTAGTAGTCTCTCCTGTGAGCAAGCACAGACCATGGGGTAGAAAAAAAATTCTACCCCATGAGCCTTGCACAATCTCTCCAAGACCGAATTGATTGACTAGGCTCTCATCATATACTCCCTCCTACCGTGTCTGGGCAGAATTGCAGACACTTTAAAATTTAACCCTAACTCGTGACTTTTTTTCAGCATTGACCTGTACTTGTTAAGTAAATCTGCAGATCTCTTACTCTTTTAGTACAACAATATCACCTTTTCTGCCCTTAAAAGATGATATCTGCCCTACAACATCATCAACTTTCACCTCTAGCAGACATACTCTGGTCCTGTTCCACCTATCCTTTTTGCATAATATATTCCCAGTCTCTCCGACAACAGAGTCACTGACAATAACTAGTTCCTGTGGGACCAGTGCATTCTGCCTTGGAGATTATTACTGTGTTGCCTGATGCACAGGAGTGAGTTCTGGCATTGAGTTGGGAAGCTGAGAACTTGATGGGCCACTCAATTTCTTTGAGGGCATCTACCCTACACCTCAAACTCTAATAGACGCCCATGAGAACGCTGAGTTGACGCCTGATTTCTTCACAGTATCTGCACCTAGCACACACAAAAACATCCTCCTTGGCTAGATCATGTCCTGCTCTAGAAAGGTCTGCAAACATTTCACATTTCACACATTTTTTTTTAGACTGATGCGTTTGGAGAATCGCCCCCTTCGGGTCTCCCCTGAGCCACAACACTCCTGTTACTTTGTGCCTGTTGCTTTACTGCTCTAGTCTGGGTCATGATTCCGTTTAAGTATAATTTAATTAACAATGAAATTTAATAAGATTAATAAATTTTACTAATTAATTAATAATACTATACTAATCTAACAGATTTCTAATACAGTTCTACAAAATGAATTAGATAGTATGAACCAGAGCTGTAATGCTCAATACGTTCTACGTTGATATCAATATTTGTAAAATAATAAGAGAAGTTTACCTCAATATAGTATGTAGCACACTTCGGTATGATACTCTCCAGAAATTAAAATGAAAAAATCGAAAAACTTACATCAGAGTAACAAATAGTTTAAAAAATAATTAAAAATCAATTGAATGCAATTAAAAATAAGAAAATTAATTAAAAGAATTTAACGAAAAAAATTGCAAAACAATTTTCCTGAGGAGGAAGGAAAATCATTTTGCAATTTTTTTCGTTACATTCTTTTAATTAATTTTCTTATTTTTCGTCAAGAAGCTGGGCTGCAACATGAGCATCAAGGTACATTTTTACACCCCCACATTGATTACTTCCAGAAAATCTAGAAAGTGTTAGTGAAGGACAGGGTGAGAGATTTCACCAGGACATTGAAGATATAGAGATGAGGTACCAGGGATGTGGGATGTCAACATGATGACTGACTACTGCTGGATGCTGAAGAGAGACTGTAAAGTAGAAGGATCTGCAAGAAAACCAAAGAAAAGAAAATTTGACCCATCGTAGATCAGTTTTTTAAAAGAGAGGCGAGTGTTTAGTGGACTTTTTACCACACTGCCCTTTTTAATAGTGTTTTCGACATGTATTTAAATATAAAAGTCTGGTAAAAGTAGCATTTTGAAACATCCTTTTCTGAAAAAACAGTGAATTTTTTTCAAAATGCCGAGTAGTGTTATTAACATAGGTGTATTATGTCAAAAATCTGGCAACCATAGAACTTGGAGATTGTTGGTTTTTGGATAATAGATTGAACCAAAGATGGAATTTCAAATTTCAAGACAAGCAGATGGCTTTTGAAAAATTTTCCTATGTGATTAAATTATTTTTATTAATAAAATATATATTTTTTTATTATTATTCTTTAGTCCCTTAGACCATTGCTCAAAATTTGGAAATGAGAAGGCTTGCATCATGAAGTTACTGAACCAATCACCTACAAAATTGCACCTGGTAGTATTCCCCTTAAAAACAGAAGCAAAATAATGCACTGGATATTTTTTACATGAATTTTTATAAATTTTTTTTGGAATAAAAGTAAAGGCTTTCTGATTCTCTTTCACATGATCAACACCAAACACATTTCCACTGCTTTTGACATCTGCATGTATCAGAAAGACTTCAATTTCCGTGAAATAATGCAAAAAAGAAGTTATTTCAGAGAAGAAATCATTCAAAAATTATTCAGAAATCTGAGTCTAGATAACAATATTATCATGTGTAATGCAGGTTTCAATTTATCTAGCAAACTTGGGATAGAAGATAAGCCAGTTTCAGAGTTTTATAAAAAGGATTTCAGATTCCCCCCCCCCCAACCTTGTGTGATTGACACTGAACTCTTCTCACTGTTTTGGTGGCTGCAGGAAAGTTTTCTGTGACTATTAGAGCACGCTCCATTGCCTTGAAATCAATAAAAAAAAGTTACTTTAAAGTTTGTTTTTTTCATGGTACAGACACAGAGAACAAGAACTAGAAAGGTGGAAAAAATATCTTCAGAGAAAAAACATGTTTCATTCAGAATGCCAAATTTGAATAATAATCTTTAGGCATGTAATGTAGTTTGAGATAGGAAACAAGCCAGTTTTAATAGTTTTTGGTTTTCTGAACAATACACATATCTGAACTGCAAGTTGGCTAATTGTACTCAAGCATCAAATGGAAATGAAATTATGAATGAAATTCTCATAGCCATGTTCAGATACATTTAGTATAGTATATGGATGCCTGTTGCATCGTCATCATTCTAAGGGCCAGGGTCTGGCACCATAGAAATTTTTTTTCTCCACTCATCTTGGATTTGGGCTTTTTGTTTTGCCTCACTGTAGTTCATTCTTGAGAGTTGGAGCACACTATCAGGTGGTGCGATTCTTGGTTGTCCTCTGCTTCTTTTCCCTTCAAGCTGTCCTAGTATGTTTACCATCCAATCATGTCTCCAGAGATGTTCTAGGAACTGCATCTTCCTCTTCCTCTTTATTATGATTTTCTTGATTGTTCCTTGTTCTCCAGCTATTCTGAGGACCTCTTCATTTGTCTTTTTGTCTCTCCAGTTGATTTTCATCAAGGTTCTCCAGCAATGCTTCAATTCTTCTCCAGTCTGTTGCTGTTATTGACCATATTTCACATCCATATACAGCAGTATATAAGTTTTCACAAATCTCTTCCTCTTTTTCTTTGTTTATCTGCTTGCAATAAATGATTTCTTGTTCCTAAGTGCTTCTTTTGCTATTGCAATTCTTCTTTTTATTTCTAAATGGCTTTTTTTTTTTTTTTTTTTATGTGAACCCCAAACACGAGAGGTATTAGGACCTATAGTACTTAGTACCGTGCTTGGGTTTGAGGTTAAGAAGACGAAAGAAGATATTTGTTGACATTGGACTTGAACTTCTGTAGATTGTAATTTTCAGGAAATACGTATGAAGGAAGGTTGTTCCAGAAAACGGCAGTTGAATGAATAAATGAGGAAGATGAAAAGTTGGTTCTGTGGGTTTGAAGTTGGACAGTAAATGGATGTTGGCTGGTGGCGGCACGTGTTCAGACTGTTTTGAAAGAGAGAGCAGGAATTATAGAAGCCAATTCAGAAGAACAGTGCCCATGGAAGTATCTGTAGAAGAGGCATGCAGCAGAAACAGTGCGTCTATGAGAAAGCGGGTGGAGAGACTCTGTTAGAGATGAATCATTAATTAACCTAACTGCCCTCTTCTGAATGGAATCAAGAAGCCGGAGAGAGGTTTTGGGGGCACCACCCCAGATATGGGAACAATATTCCATGGCAGGGCGAATTTGCGATTTATACAGAGTGAGCAGCTGTTTGGAAGAAAAGTAACGCCGAGAGCGAAAGAGAAAACCAAGTTTTTTAGATGCAGAGGAAGCAATATTTGTAATGTGCTTGTGCCAACAGAGATTAGAAGTCAGGGTAATCCCCAAAAGAGATATATCATTTTGCCTAGAAATCGGAGTGTCACTAAAGATAAGCATAGGAGTAGAAGAATCCTTTTTGCGAGATATAAGACAAGACTGAGTTTTAGAAGGGTTGAAATCAACTAAGTTGTCTTTGCCCCACTGGAGAATGACCTGAAGATCGGCATTTAAGGAATTGGTAGCAGATTTTCGAGAAGTTGAAGCTGATTGAGCAGGACAAGGTTTCTCAAAATGGAAAGTTGAATGCAATGTGCTATCATCAGCAAAACTATGGATAGGATTTCCAGTCAATGGAAGAAGGTCATTGATATACAAGAGGAAAAGAGTGGGGGAAAGAACTGAACCTTGGGGGACACCGGCATTAGTAGAGAAGTTAGAAGACAGAGAGCCATCTACCATCACCCTCAGTGAGCGATCAGAGAGAAAACTGGATAACCAATTACTAAAAACAGTTGGCAAACCATAAGATGGAAGCTTGTTTAGAAGACCTTTATGCCAAACACGATCAAAAGCCTTTGAGATGTCAAGAGCAACTACTTGTGTTTCACCGAACCTTTCCATTGAATTAGTCCATAAATGGGTAACATAAGCCAGAATATCTCCAGTGGATCGACACTGACGGAATCCATACTGGTGATCGTTGATCAGACGGAAGGTTTCTAGGTAGTTTAAGAGTTGGCGGTTAATTGATTTCTCCATTACTTTAGAAAGATTAGAAGTAATTGCAATGGGACGATAATTGGATGGGAGGGATTTGTCACCCTTTTTAGGAACTGGCTGGATATGAGCAAATTTCCAAGCAGAAGGAAAAACACCTTTGGAATAAGAAAGTGAAAAAAGGCGGCAAAGAATAGGAGTAAGTTCAGGAGCACAGGTTTTGAGAACAAGTGGAGAAATACCATCAGGACCTGGAGCTTTCTTAGCATCAAGATTCATCAAAATCCTTCTGATATCCTTTTGACGGAAGACCACAGGAGGCATTGAATGGAGCATGTTGGGAATGGTGGGAGGTGTTTTACCAAGATCATTAATACATGAGCTGGAAGAAAAATGGGATGCTAGAAGGTCAGCTTTATCCTTGGCTGAAGTGGCAACAGAACCATCTGGTTTGGACAGAGGTGGGAGTAAAGATGGGCAAAAGTTGCGGCCAATAGCTTTGGCAAGAGACCAGAATGCTCGGCTACCATTAGGGCAAGAAGCAAGTTTTCTACTCTTAGCCTGTTCAAACTCTAGTTTGGACTGGTTAATAACTGCTTTACAACTGTTGCGAGCTTTGGTGTAGGCAGAAAATGAAACTGAAGAATTAGAAACAAGCCAATTACGATATGCAACATTCTTCTCTTGGACAGCCTTAGCACATTTATTGGAAAACCAAGGTTTAGATAAAGGACGAGATTTTAAAGTGGAGTGTGGGATAAAGGATTCCATTCCTGCAAGAATAATTTCACTGACACGATCTGAGCAAACGTTGACAACAGAAGTTTTGAAATAGTAATCCGACCAAGGAAAAGAAGAAAAGAAGTCTCGCAGGTCATCCCATTTTGCATCCTTGTAAAGCCAAACAACACGAGGTTGGGAACAGCCATGAGATAAAGGTTCCATTGGAGAAGAGACAATCACCAAGTTGTGATCTGAAGTGCCTAAAGGACCTCTCACTTCGACCGTGTACTTAGAAGGGTTGTTTGTGAGAAAAAGATCAAGCGTATTGGCTGTATGATTAGGATTGTCCGGTATTCTTGTAGGTAAATGAACAATCTGTGCTAGGTCATTAGCAATTGCAAAAGCCTCAGCATCTCGACCTGCTGGGTCGGTGTGACTAGAAAACGGAAGCCAGCTGGAGTTGTGAACATTAAAATCACCAAGGAAAATTACTTCGCTGTGAGGAAAGTTGGACTGGAGAAAGTCAAGTTGCAAAGAGAGGAAGTCAAAGAGCTCCAAGTGATTAGTGGAGTTGGGAGAACGGTAGAGACAACAGATGAATTTGACACAATGAGGTAGAGAGATTTTAAGCCAGAGAAGATCAAGGAGAGGAGATTCCAAATTGCCAAGTCTCTGACAGGGAATATCGGAACGGACATATGCACAAGTACCACCTTTGAGGCGAAAGGAATCATACAGCGAATAATTTGGGCATCTGAGATGAGCAGTAGATGAATCAACCGATAACTGAGATTCTGTCAGAAAAAGTACATGGGGTTTGGCAGACTGCAAGTGGAAATGGACATCGTTGAGATTAGAATTGAGACCACGTATATTTGTGAAATGAATTAGGAAGTCCTTGGGAGGTTTAGATCTTTTCGCAGATAAGCTTGCTCTATTAGTTTGACAATTCATGGTGTATTCAATAGTAAGGAAAAGTAGGTGGGACATGCTGTATGAAGTAATGAAATTTTTGGATATGGCGTACATGTGGTAAGAATATACCCAGATCCTTGACATAACGTGGCCTCGACAATGCTCCCCGCATACACACTACTCGGACTCCCTCCAGTCACTATCTGGCAGAGTAGAGGCAGCAAGATTATACACTAGCTGATCCGGAAGCTTCCTAGAGAGTTACCAATAGGTTCAGTCCGGTGTACTAACTAGCAGCCGGCCTGCGAACACCGTTTTAGAGCTGTACCCTCGAAATGTAAGGAATATTGGATCTCGCCACGACGTTCATCATAACCTCAAAAGTCATCAATTATACTGCATGATGGAAGAGATAGGGAAAGGTTGACCGGAACTTAGCTCTAGAGACTAAACATGGGTTCCACCATTTCAAGCCTCCAATAAGCAAAGTTGTGGTATTTCACCAGTTGATGAGAGTCATCTACCACCTAGTACTGCCTGGTAACATAGAGGGGCGGCGTTCCTCCATGTGGTGTGGGCGCCACACCTCGACCCCTGCTTACGTTGGTTCACACCTGGGTGGTCACCCACCATGTACTTGTGCATGGAGGTTATACCCAGGATTACTAACAGTCCCACCATCGTGAAGGTGCAAGCAGAGGATTTGGCTGTCACAGACCGTCCAGACTTTGCCGAAATTGGGTCCACTTGACTTGAGTGTCACCCGAATATCAGTTTCATCAGCGTTTTAGACTCCCAGATAGCAAGTATAGCTTGTCTGCCATATCTGAGAGAATGTCTGTGACAACCTCAAGGACTTTTTGCCATCCTCTTGTATGTTGCTTCCAAGATATACAAATGAACTTACTTGTTCAATTTTCTTGTTATCTATTTCTGTCTTGCCTGTTTTTCTCTGATTTTCTTTTCCAGAAACCATTATTTTTCTTTTTTGTGTTAATTTTGAAACCATACTTTAAAAAAAAAAAACCTCTTCCATTACTTCTATTGCGTTTTTCAAATCTTCATTTTCCACTTGCAGCTATATTATCTGCAAAATGTATGAATTGTATCTGAACTCCTATGCTTATTCCTTTAGTTTTACACTTCACTTTCTCTAAAACATCCTCCATGTATAAGTTAAATAGTAATGATGATAATGCACACCCCTGCCTAACTCCTTTTCTTATCATGTCTATTGATTCATTATTCTGAAATAAAATTGTTGTTGTTTGATTTTCATATAATTTTTTTAATGGTTCATCAATCCCTCCAATTGAACTGGGCCTTCTTCATGACTCTGAGACCACTGAACATGCCTGTTTAACTTACTAAAATATTAAACAGCTATATGGTACATAATTAGAAAAGCAAGAGTAACATATATATGGCCATAATAAATGTCTAGGAAAACCTTGCCGTGAGCCACCAAGCAAAATTTGTTCTGTGGGTTTTTTAATTTCAAGGGCAACACAAACAACAAAAGCAATAGATGATATTTTCCCTCTCTTTAGAAAGCAGTAAATATTTAACTAATATAAAGATTATTAAAAATTAATATCAACAAAGATCGATTTTCAAAGAAAATAAATGCACAGAATAACAACTCTAATGTGCATTGCCAATAAGTCTGAAGTTTGAACTAACACACTGCCCTCCCTTGTTAACAATTTAGTAAAATTGTTAACAAGGGCGTCTCTGTCAACAACAATTATTAGATACCAGCAAAAGACAAGTAAAGAAATATGGCAAGAACATCATATGGACTGATAGATGACAAACTGATCATAGAACATTTCACTGCCTTAAGTGCATTTACATACGTTGAAGGTATGGCTATGTTTATAAGAAATTTTTCAAAACAAAAATAAAATAAAATAAATAAGTAAATAAATAATAATAAATTTTCTTCTTCTTATAAGAATAAGGCTTCAGGACTGTTACATTCTCCACTGAGGTCCCCCAGAAGATATTTTCCCACTTGGTTTCAAATGTAGTAAATAAGGAAATTTAGTAAACTGTGCACTTCATCTAGTGGCCAGCAGACTTTCTATAGTAAGACAATAATGTGTTTACTTATGACAGCTGAAAAATAAATGAACAGACACAATGCCATCATTCAAAAATTAAGTTAAATATTGTTCTTTAATGTAATTGAATTTAGAGAAGCAATTTGTCAGTATGTTATTCTTAGGAAAAACTTTTGCATCTAAATAAAATAGCCCAATTTCTAAAAAAAAACCCTCGAAAATATCCAAATATTGTAAAATTCCTCGGACAGCCAAATTTCAGATATTCTACCTATATGTTAAATAAGAATCATGAAAATTCTACACAGCATTAATAAGAAAATCTGACTAAAAATTTTCTCAATTAATTAATACCCAGATGTTCTGAACTTGTATAGATACTTTGGATGTCTTTAAATCAAAATAGATGTATTTTAGTCCCTAGAATTTTGGTTCCCTTCATTGCCTTTCTTCAGATATGATAAAACAAAGTTTTATCATATCAGATGATGAAAACAAGCAAGCTGCTTACAATTACAGCAGCTTACAATTACAGGTTTAACAGCAGCCAAAAGAATGCTACAAGCCATTCCTGCTTTTGGAGAAACAATAAACTGCATGTCTTGATGCAAAAAGATGATTCTGTTTGAAATGACCTGATAAGAGCAATAGGGTTTATGTTCATACTGCTTCATACAATTCAAGTATTCATTTCCAATATCCATTAAGTCATGATATAACCTTCAAAACAACAAGTTCAAGTAAATTTATTAGTTATTTGTTCAATAAAATTGGTTCAATTTGTTCAATAGAAAATAAATTTTCTATTGAAATGTCAGAATATTTTCTGTATGAATAACAGAATTCTTGTTATAAATGTACAATCCTCATCATTTGCATTTCTATTTTACTTTTTTGTATCTGACGGCTCCTCTTCACATCACATTGAAGAAAATGTGTTCTGGAAAAAGTTGGTGATATGTCCAAACTAATCAGACATCCTACATGGGATCATATAAACAAATGCATTCAGTAATCACTGCACATTCAGATTCCTGAAATCCTCTAGTCTCTAATTGTGTGCATGATCATTGTTTCTTTTATTTGATGATAATGGAAAAATATTAAGCCCAAAAAAATCAATTTAACACACACACACACACACACACAATATATATATTTATTTAATCAAATGAAGTTTGCTATATTATGGTTCATAAACATAATATAGTGTAAAATTGTTTGGATAATTCCTGGATTAGCTGGAGTAGAAATGCTTTGAGAGTAAGCCTATGGTATTTTTTTCTTTAGAATTCTCATGTACTATAAATTCTATACACAACAGGTATAATGTAACTGTAATGCAATCAGCTTATACAAAAGGAAGAAAAACTATTATTCTAGTAAATGTAAAAAAAAAAAGCAAAAAGAAATGCATGCCAATAATTACTCACCTGCTGATTTTGCAAGATTGCATAACAACTTTGCAGAGAACAAAGGATGGCATTAGCAGTTGCTTTAAGCAAGAGGAGGTGCTGAAATATGAAACATATTATATTTTAACTCCAAGCTAAAATATTCAACTTCAATTTCAACGACTTATTTGCCACAGTAATGTCACTAAAGTAAGACAACAACATTAACTGACAATTGATAGTTTTGAAACTTCACTGTTGATTTTAAAAATACAGTAAAACACGGATAAGAAATTCCCACATAAGAAGTTTCTCCTGTACTAGGTTGGGTTTCTTAAGTCCAAATTTTAACTCTGTATATTGTAATATATTATTTTCCCGCATAAGAAGTTTCCCCAGTAACAGGTTTTCCCGCATAAAAAGTTCATGATAAAGAATATACAGAGTATTATTATAATGATGTTTCCTCACTTAATACGTTTTTTAAATATACAAATTCTTTATTTTTAATATTAAAAAAATATTAAACAATATAAACATTTTGGTAATCGAACAAGTTAGTGCCAAGCATCATTTTAGTTCGTAGTAAATCACCTAAGTAAGTGAAATGGCATCGTTTTTGATATACATGTATCTCATATTGTGAATGCCTTCACAATGAGTTGCTCTGATATTGCACCACCTCTAATAAGCAACGCTTCACCAATGGAGAAGACTAATGTTACGGGGATACCACCACCACCACCCAGGGGTGGTGGTATTCGCCAAGAATCCACTGTTGAAGCATTGCTTATTCGAGGTAGTTCAATATCAGGGTAACTTGATGGGAAGGCATTCACAATATGAGATGTAACAAAAACAATGCCATTTCACCTACTTCGGTGATTTACTACAAACTAAAATGATACTTGGCACTAACTTGTTTGATTAGTGAATTTCCCATAGTCTGAGGCTTTCAGCACTAAAATCTTTTTAGTATAAATATTTTGACATAATGGAAGTGACATATTGCAACTGTTTTCATCAATATCCATAACTGGACAGCATCAGCCACGTGAAGCACAGTGATGCATCTGTCATTAAGTTCTGATTGTTCTGAATAACTTAGTGGATTGCTTTTTAAAGTATGTTGGAACTCCAAAGGAGCTCATCCGTCCAACTTGGTAATGAGTATTTGGTAAGGAGTTGAACAGAACGTTAAGCAATTAGAAAACCTCAGTTTAAAAATGTTCCCCATAAGGCAGAGTGAAATATTTATAAATTCTGAAATAGTACTTAAAAATGATCTTTAACTTATGTGTATGTACATCTTTTCATTTTTATTTGTGTAGTTAATATTTCATACCCTTAGGTCATTTTCCCACGTAAGAAGTTCTAAACCTCTGGTCCCTTGGAAAACTTGTTATCCAAGTTCTACTGTATATAATTACATTACAACAAGAAGTATGTCTATCAAAAATATCTGGATATATTAAAAACTTGGTTGTAAAACTTAGAGCTGGGTAACCAAAGTGAATTACACAGGCAAAAAACTTTTTGAAAAGTTTCTCTAGAATTTTTTAGTGGTGCAAATTTTTACATTGTTATTTCTACAATTTTCTTTATTATTATTACTACAGTTATTGCTATTTTTATCTGTTTACTCATTCATTTCTATTCATTTTTACTTTTGACAATTTGAACTATTATTTGGGATAGAAAGGAAATCCTCTACAGGTTGGGCCTTTCATGGTCACATATGGCCAGCAGCTCAATTTTCGTTTATTTATTTATTTTGTAATTATTATAAATATATCCGATAATTATAATTAATTTATAGCGAAAGCTTAATTCATCCAGTATTCACCTCTTAATACATATTTATAACTTTTTGAAGTCCACAAGAAGATTAGCATTAGTTGTGGAATATGATACAAGAAAGTAAGCTTATACAGCATCAGCCAAAAAAAAAAAAAACTTTCCCATTTCACCCATCTGGTCACTCCAAATGTTTGTCTAGTTCAGCCTTAAATTTATTTAAATATAAAGAAGAAAAAAGTAAACGTTTTTCTTAAAAATATATCCAATAAAAAAAAATCAAAAGAGTACAGAAACTTCATACATAAAACCCACTTTCCTTCTCCCTCACTTATAATAATAGTAGTAATGGAGGCATGTGATGCAAGGGTATGAGCATATGTAGCATCAGCCAAAAAAATTCACACATTTGTTCCCACTAAAAGTTTGTCCAGTCCAGTTCCTCCTTGAATTTATTTAAGCTATCAACTTTCACAATGACAGATGGAAGTTTGTTCCAGTAATTAACCACCTGCTGGCTAAAGGCAAATTTCCGCACATCTATTCGACAACTGTCTTCCCTCAATTTCAGTTTATGCCTCCTCAGATTTGTAATCTGAGTAAGAGGACGAATCCCATCAGTAGTGAGCCTGCTCGATCCATTCGAGGCCTTATATACCTCAATCAGATCACCTCGCAGGTGCCTAGTCTCCAGCTGCTGCATCAGAACTTAAACCTTTCTTGATAAGAGGACCGCTTCTAGCCCCTCACCAATCTTGTTGCCCTTCTCTGTACATTCTCAAGCAACTCTACATCTTTCCTAAAATGAAGCCTCCAGACCTGCACACAGTACTTGAGGCGTGGCCTGACCACTGCCTTATACAAAGGGATAATCACCTCCTTTTCCCTACTCTTGAAATTCCTGTATATCATTGACAATACTCTATGACTTGCTCTGGCAGCCTATCTGCATTGCACAGAAAACTTCATATCTGACTGCACAATTACTCCCAGATCTTTTTCATTTGCTTCCACCTTAAGTGTAGTACCACACAGTTGGTACGTTTCTCTGGGGTTATTTCTATTCATATGCAGTACTTTGCATTTGTCAATGTTAAACTTCAGTTGCCACTTCTCAGCCCATCTGCTCAAATTTTCTAGGTCCTGTTGCAGTAGCACACTGCCATTGAAAACCCAGCCAACCTTTGTATGATCTGCAAACTTCGACATTAAGCCCGATTATCTCCTCAACGGCCTCCGTAGCCGAGTGGTCAGGAGTGGGAGTGCAGTAGCACACGCTCTTTGAGTAGACCGGGGTTCAAGCCCCTGACTGCTGAATCCGGTCGATCTGCCAACCCGCACTGGACCAGTGTGGCAGATTATGGTTCATTTTCCTCAGCATGAATTGTTGAAGAGGCTTCCATCCTGCAGTGGATTGATAATGGCTGCACTTTACCTTTTCCCTTTATCTCCTCAACTTCTATGTTCTTTCACAAGTACAGTGGATTCTGGTTATTTGGGCCACCAGTTAATCGGGGCAGCCGATTAACTGGTGGCCCAAAGAACAGAACTCAATCAAGAAAAGAGCCAGGATTTACTTCGCTTAATTGGGACAGCATGCCGCTTAATCGGGGCAGGAAACCCCACCACTCGAGATTACCCTACAATTGTCTCCGACCATACCACGTGGTTCAGTCAGATTTCTGGAGGTCACAACCATAAAACAATTAGCAATTCCCTGTTTATTGGGCTTTTCTGTCAGTGCAATCTATTATAAATGGATAGTAAACTCGATCTTACTGAATTTGCAATAATACTGACAGCTGGAATTCTGTGGTTATTATGGTGAAATTTGTTTACACTTCATGAAATCATCAATCATATCAAAAAAATAAATTTTCAGAATCTTCAAATTCATTCCTATTTTTTAAGCTTTGTAATTTGTTACCCGGTTCTCACTTGCACATATCATGTTACTTGCAATTTGTGTGTGCCATGTTCTTTGTTATTGAGTGCTTATCTTTTTTACTGTTTTAAATTTTAACCCCCACCCACAAATGTCAGTGAACAGAAATGTCAACTAGTTAGTATGCACATATTAAAAATCAGTAGATATTAATTAAGCTATGCACGTAAGCATAAATTTATTTTTATTTTGCTAATCTGTGGAAAATATTCTTCCAATTTTCACGCATCATTTCATTTTTTAAGTGGTAAGGTAATAAGGTGTAAATTTGTATTTAATATATCTTTACTTTTATAATCTGTGGATAATATTCCTCCTATTTTCACTAATTAGAATCGCTGTTTAAGAGAATTAAAATTGAATTCTCAAACATGATCACAATGACCGGAGCTTACTACATATCATATGGTGAACAGTACTTTACTATGGTGAGTCCATCGTAACATGATTTGATCATACAGAGAATCAATTGTAAAGCTGTATTTTTAACCATTTACATGAAACTTCACATAACCGAGGCAGCCACATGATCAGGCCAAAATGCACTAGTCCTGATGTGTCCAAAATAACCGGAATCGACTGTACTTCCTAAAAATTACAATCTGATGCACAAAAATTGAAATCCAATGTCAATAAACATCTTTGGTATTTTCAGCATTCAACCTATGCACAGTATTAAGTACTATAGGTCCTAATGTATTTTGTGTTTGAGGTTTCCAAATATATATATATATATATATATATATATATATATATATAAAATACGTTGTATATAGCAACTAATATTGAAGACTATACCAAAATGGATTTATAGAAAACGCAAGTGATAATGTAAAGATTAGTAGAAAGAAGAAAATATATACAAAAAAAATGGAGGGGGGGGGAATGTTGTTGTTATTTTGTATTTAGAAGCATTAGCAACTAAGGCCATATTGCTCCGGGGGGGGATATGCGGTGGTCATTCCCTGACCTTTCGGCATCCTCCGTATTTGGTGGTCATGGGCTCGAACCCCAGTCTAATCAAGAAGCACTGCCGCTCCTGCCCATCTGGTTATGGAGGCGCCGGGTGGGGGGAAAGGAGAGAATATAAATTAAAATATATACACAAAACTTATCGCTATTTACTCGCAATCTAGGTGACTTCATCTGGGGTCAACCACCCAGACTGTAGGCAAAAAACGACAAGGAGTTCTCTGTTTCTGTAATGATCAACACTTGCTAAGTTATATGAAATAATAATAGTAATAAAGTTAGAGATTAAGTAAGTTGAATCTAAGGTTGTTAAAAATTATATAAAGGTTGTTGATAATATAAAGTATTAATGCAAGCACATATTGAACATCGTTGACCCAACAGAGAACGTAATTTATTAATTAAAATAAGAATAAATGTAAAGCATAAGGCATATCTACCATATCCAAGATGCGATGTAATAACAACAGAGAGAGTACAGAGTATTTTTGGGTCTAACGGCACTAGGGGTTTACCCCATCTCCGCGTATGTTCTTTGTATCGAGGACAGTACGCTGTCAAGGCCAGAGGTTTAAAAGTGTGTGGGTTATGTGTTGTGTAAGATGTTGTGCCCCTTGTTCCTCTGGCTTGTTAGCCGCCAGGCCCCAGATGGGACCTGTCGTTTACGTACTCCGTCACGTGGAGGCCAGCCAGGTGTTCCCTTAAAGTTTGTTCTGGCAGGTCCTACCACCTATTTTCCTGAGATTTCAGTGGCTAGGACCTAAAAAAAAAAAAAAAAAAAGAATATATATATATATATATATAAAATAAATAAATAAAAAATAATTAAAATAAAAATTCTTCTTTTCTTTTGGGCACAGATGGTACATTATACGCTACTTAGAGGGGCTATAAAGGATAAGTGCTGGAGGTGATAAGATTTCCTAATAGGTCGGGCATGAATTTTGGTGTTTTAAATTTGTACGTGTGGGGCAGGCGCTGTTGTAAGGAGAAAGAGATGGGAGGGGAGGTGGAAGACTGAAGGGTTGGAAATTGTAAGTAAGGGGTCTATAGGGAAGATGACCCCTGTTGAAATAGTGGAGCATGCCCATGCCCCACCAGAGGAGAAAGAGGGGTGGCAGGAGGGGGAAGAGACAGCAGGCCGTCCCCTCCCCCCTGCTAGGGAAAGAGGAGTAAAGAGCAGGCTAGACAGAGCCGGGGCATTATATGGCTGTATGGCATCATAAGATGCAATCTTCAAGGTCCGAGTCCAAGTTGCAATCTTCGTCTTTGCATTGGTCCGGTGGAGGTCCAAGTCCAGAAGTCAGGTCCAGTTTGTTACGTTCATGTGTTGTTATCTGCTTCAGGTGGTCACTAGTTCAGAGTTTCGCAGTCATCTCAGATAGTTCCGTTTGTGTTTTCATAGGTTAGTGATGATGTGGCAGGGATCTTTGTCTTTCAAAGAGTTCGCGGGCAAAGACAGTGAAAGCCCGGTAATTATCTTCTTCTTGCAATATTATTTCTTCTCGGTCTTTTAGCAAGGAGTTGATGCGTGTATATAGCTGACATCTGAGGTCCTCATAGTTATCACAGTCATGGATAAGATGTTCCCAGGTTTCCACCTGACCGCAGTTACAGCTCAGGTTGTCGGAGATTCCCAGCTCGTGGAGTTTCCCTCTGAAGGAGCTGTGTCCCGTAAGAAGGAAGGTGGTGTGCAATCCAGGGGAAAACCAGGATGGGGAAATAGGATATACCCTGCTGACATCGGGTATAAATTTTTTGTTGACTTGCCCTTTTGTGGTAAGATTCCATCTATTTTGCCAGATAGATTGCAGGTGTTCCGTTAACCTCTTATTTTCTGAGGATTTGCTTTTCTGTGGATCTGTTGTGTAACCTAGATAAGTTGTGGTTCTTCCTTTCGAATGTTGGTGTAGCAGCCCACAGCGCACGATCTCCAGGTCCAGGGGAAGGAAGCCCGCCACGACCTGGAGCGCACGGGTGCTCACTATGCAGCAGGCTCTTGTTGTTGTCAATAGTATGGATCAGTGGATCGACTCCAGCTTTTTCTTGTTGACTGCTGTGTTTGCTTTCTGATACCAGGTGCCTGCACCATAGGCAAGGATAGGGATGAAGAGAGCTTTGTATAGAAGGGAGAGCGCTCTCTTCTTTAGTCCCCAGTCCCTCCTGGTGATTTTGGTTATCAGGGCCGAGAGCCTCCTTGTTTTCGTTCTGAGATAACAGAGATGAGATGAGATGTGAAGTTCAAGTTTCGGTCTAGTATTATTCCTAAATATTTTAGTTCCTGTTTGAGTTTGATGGTCGCTCCATTTATTTTGATTAGTGGAGGTCTGCCAGGTTCAAGAGCACCCCTGAGGAGTATTGAGTTTGTTTTTTCGATTGAGATCGTTAGAAGATTCCTCTTGGCCCAATCCTGTAGAATGTGTGTGGCATGATTGCCTATGGCCTCCAGTTGAGCCCTGCTGTCTGCTTGAAGCATCATAATCAGATCATCAGCGTATGCCTGTGTAATGACATTTGGAACATCCAGGTTTAAAAACTCATCAAGCACCGGGTTCCACAGGAGCGGCCCCAGGACGGATCCCTGGGGGCAGCCCCTGTAAACCAGTCTGGATACAGAGGTAAAGGGAGTGCTGACAGTGATTCTTCGGTTTTCCAGGTAAGATTTCATGCAGCAAAATAGATTTGATGGGATTTCAGCCTGTCGGAGCCTGGCCAGAACACTGGGCCACCAGAGAGTCAAAGGCTCCAGCGAAGTCAATTGAGATGAGGAGGAAATATTTCCTGTTACAGTTTCTGACTGCATCGAAGATCCTCTCAAAGGCATCAGTGGTGGAGCATCCCCTCCTGAAACCAAATTGGTTTCTTGACATCAATCGAGCATTCTGGTAACGGTTTTCAATTCTGTGGTAGATGAGTCGCTCAACGAGATTGCTCAGCATCGACAGCAGAGCGATAGGCCTGTTATGAGCCTGGCATGTCCTGGGGTTTAGTGGGGTTTTTCAGAATAAGTCTGACTTGGGCTGTCTTCCATGAAATTGGAAAGAAACCCTCTGTGAGGCATTGATTTTGCTAGGTTTAATATAGTATCCGGTATAATTTCCACTGCCTTTTTTAGTATTTCCGGCTCTATTTGATCTTCGCCGGGAGTTTTCCTGTTTTGCATTTTGGCTGCAGCTATGTTGAGTTCCATTATCGTGAAAGTGGGCTCCACCGTATGGGTGGAGTATTTATCATTCCCCTCGCAGAGAGTTCTGTGTCGTGTGTGTGTGGAATTGTTGAAGGTAGGAGGATATGGTCCAATATATTATTAATGGAAGAGTGCCAGGATCTGGTGTATGTCCCTTGAGAAGTTAAGGTGGCAGCAACGACTTCTCCCCTGGGGAATTTACTGGTGGTGATTTTATATACCAATCCCCAGGGGTCTGCATTTCCCACTGTGGATACAAGGTCTTCCCAGGAGCGTCTCTTTCTTGTTTTAATTTGAGCCATATATTGGTTCCTAACCTCCCGGTATTGCTGTCTGAGTATGTCAACCTCTGCTTGGGGCCAAGATCTGCGTGCCCTTTGGAACCTTTTTCGGGTATTATTCACTCGCTGTCTTACTGCCTGGAGTTCTGGTGACCACCAGTGGACCACTTTGGGAACGGGGTTCTTCTTCCTGATGGCCATGTTTGCTGCTTCAGTTATAAGTTGTGTTACTTTTTGTTGGTGTTGGTCTGGATTGAGATATTTTGGGCCGAAATTCCTGGCTTTTTCCATCAATGTTTGTTGGAATAAGTTCCAGTCTGCTTTTTGGATGGCGTATCTTGGAGAGAGGAATCTAGGTGGATACTGTGCTACGAGGGAGTGGTGGAGGTCAAAGGTTAGGACTCTGTGGTCCAAGGTAGTCCAGTGTCCTTGTACCACCCAGGGGGAGAGATGCCCAACAATCGACCGAGTGGCCAGAGTTACATCTATATTTGCCTCCCATAGTGTGCTGGAGAAAGTTGATGGTTGATTAGGTCTGTTCAGAACTGCTAGAGTACTGTTGGAGATGTAATCCTCCAGGCGCTGACCATTTCTTGCACCCCCACGGTCTGGTCTTTCACTGTGCCAAGCAGGGGATCTGCAGTTGGCGTCTATTCCTACTATGAGTTTGGCGTTCTGCATTTGTAGTTGGATATTTTGCAAATATCTTGTCACGGGCAATATATCTTCTCCTGGACGGGCATATATAGAGGTGACATAAAATTCTCCTAATGGTGAGGCTATATGGGCACATACGGCCCAGTTTGTACATAGGTCTGAGATCTTGGTTACTGTGCGGTCAGGATTCCGGACAGTGATGGCAGCCCACGGGTTGTCTCCATCAAATTGCACGATCTTGTAATGTAGGGGGTAGCCTTTTACTTCTTTGTTGTAGGTGTAGGGCTCCTGTAGCATTAGTATGTCATAATTTTCTAAGGGATCTAAGGCGACAGCCTTAGATCTCTGAGCATTGTGCTGTGCGAATTTAATCTTTGTTTGATTATAGTGATTCCTGTTATTCCCCATAGTCGGTTCTGTTTTGTTGTGCACTCTTAGCCTTTATGTAGATTGGACACTTATTATCCCGTAGTGAGTGATCAAATGGCAGCTTCGTTTCTTTACAATTCACACAAATTGCAGGTTCTGCTTTCCTGGGGCAAAATGCAAATTCATGTCCGATGTCCACACAATGGCCACAGGTAGGCTGTGTTTGCTTACAGGTGAGGGTCGTGTGACCAAAGCGGCAGCACCTGTAGCATTTGGGAACAGCCACATGCTCACGAAAACGATGGCTGCCCCAGTTTATATAGATTCTTGATTGTTGGCTCAAAGATTTCCAGGCCGCTGCTGAGAGCTCTATGATCCAATTTATGGCATTTCCGTTTCTGGATTTAGTTTTATGTTTCAGCATAATGTGTTGCCCTGATTCTTCCTCCATGAGTGTCTGCTTCAAGTTTTTGCAGTATATTTCCTCTGCTAATTCTTCTGGTGTTGTCTCTTTGTCTACATCAAATACAATGATGCTTGGCCCTTTCCATCTAGGAGGCTCTGCTAGGAGTCCCAGCGTTGAAATTTTGGGGTTGCTGATTATACCTTTTATGTCCTCCGCAGTTTCAGTTTCAATTAACACCCCTACGTTTCTTGTTTTCCGAATAGATCTAATCTTAGTATGCTTGAAGTCACCCTTCAGTTTTTCTATTACTGTTTGCTTTACTTCTTCACTGGTCTTGTGTGTTTCTGTAGAGGCTGGCTTTAGTACAACTAGGTGCTGTTTTGGTATGAGGGTTTTTCTCTGGGCTGTTATGGTTCGGTTTGTAATGGAGCTTTCATTTGGCTTGTTTAGGTTGGTCGTCAGCGCTTGGGAGTAGGTAGGGACGGGCTGTAGCATTTCCTTTGCCCTATTGTTTTGATAGACTTGAAGTTATGTAATAACAACAATAGTCATCATGAAAGAAATGCAGATCCCTCTATTGAGAGTCAATATGCATGTGGTGACCCCTATGTGATGGAGGTGGTAAATAGCCAATTAGTTAAAATTAAGTTAACGCAAAGAGAAACATGTGGATAGCAAGATGAATAAAAACTAATAGAGTAGGAATAATAGTACCTGAACTCCGTGAAGGCAAAAATATAGTAGTACAAATAACAAGTAGTTTCTCCTACATCTTTGGATTACCCTAATAATTTGAGAAATAAGAACAAAGAGTGTAGGACAGCTTAAAGGCCGCCATAGCTGAGTGGTCAGGCACGTGGGTGCATAAGTACAAGTGCCTTGAGTGACCCGGGTTCAAGACCATGACTGCTGAATATGGTGCTGCTTCTTGTATTCTCTCTACCTTGTCAACTCCTATGACCGTGTGGTCGTCCCGGAGTATAAACAGAAAATTTATTTATTATTTATTAAAGATAATGTAAGATATAAGTTGTAGCTTGGGTAAGCCCGGGATCGCAAACTTGTTCCTATAATAGGACCCTGAACTGAATTTACATGTCACCTTAGCATTAACTTAAGTATTTACAGTGCTATTATAAAATAAATGATAATTTTCAGGCCGGTGGGTACAAGAAAGCAATGTGTATCCTATGTACATAATATACATGGCTCTAAATCCATAAATTATGGTAATTATATTTGAGCAATGGGTTCATGAAATACTTTTTTGAAATTAATTATGTTTATCACCTTCCCGAAGTGGTATTTCAGGTAAGCAATAGGGAAATTAATATTTATCAACTTATTGTGCGATGCTATTATGTTTGCTGTGCAGGTTGTATTTTTATTGCAAATAGAAGCAATCCTCAGGCATTGGGATAAAGTGATATTTGCATGCACTGATTTCGATAATCATAAAATTATACACATACAAATACATAACATCTTATCCTAATGTAATAATTAAAAAACTAATAGCATTGCATAAAAAATTAAAGTTAAACTACAACAACCTAAAATAATCATTTACATATGGTATACTGTACTTAAATTTCATAAATCACCTATTGCACTTATATTGCAATAGGTGTTTTATCTGGAATGTTATGCTAAAATTCCAGGTAAAACATTAGAAAAGTTACTAAAAACTATATTAAATAATGTAAATAAAACTATCATAAATAACAACTTACCGATTATAAATGTAATAAAAAATAGCAATATTCAGCAAATACAAACATTTGACTTTAACAGTTTATTCACTAGTATCAATCTCAACAATTTAAAAGATGTTCGCCAAAAGCTATATTTGGAACATAAAAATGCCATAAACTTTGATTCAACCTATTGGGATACTTTAATAAACTTATGTATTTTTAATAATTATGTATATGACGGACCTTCATTACACTTACAAATGAATGACACCCCTATGGGAAGTCCAGTGTCGAGCATAATTGCAAACCTCTTTCTATATTCAACAGAAAGAACATTCCAAGATAACCTACTTATGTTCAGATACATAGTTGATCTATGTGTGTTTAATTGTCCACATTTCATTCAGGATTACAGCAGATTATATCCAGATGAACTTATATTGGAAAAAACTAATAGTTCTGATATTATAGCAAATTACCTGGATCTTCATATAGAAATATTCCATAATAACATAGCTGTAAATGTATATAATAAAAGAGACGCATTTAATTTCAATGTAGTCTGCCTTACAAACTAGAGATCTAATATATTGAAATCAGTGCATGCAAATATCACTTTATCCCAATGCCTGAGGATTGCTTCCATTTGCAAGAAAAATACAACCTGTGCAGCAAACGTAATATCATTGTACAACAAGTTAATAAATAATAATTTCCCTATTGCTTTTTTTTTTTTATATATAAACCCCAAACACGAGAGGTATTAGAACCTATAGTACTTAGTACCGTGCTTGGGTTCGAGGTTGAGAAAACGAAAGAAGATATTTGTTAACATTGGACTTGAACTTCTGTAGACTGTAATTTTCAGGAAATACGTATGAAGGAAGGTTGTTCCAGAAAATGGCAGTTGAATGAATAAATGAGGAAGATGAAAAGTTGGTTCTGTGAGTTTGAAGTTGGACAGTAAATAGATGTTGGCTGATGGCGGCACATGTTCGGACTGTTTTGAGAGAGAGAGAGAGTGTGGGAATTAAAGAAGCCAATTCAGAAGAACAGTGCCCGTGGAAATATCTGTAGAAGAGGCGTGCAGCAGAAACAGTACGTCTATGAGACAGCTAGTGGAGAGACTCTGTTAGAGATGAATCATTAATTAACCTAACCGCCCTGTTCTGAACGGAATCAAGAAGCCTGAGAGGTTTTGGGGGCACTATTCCAGATGTGGGAACAATATTCCATGGTAGGGTGGATCTGCGATTTGTAAAGAGTGAACAGCTGTTTGGAAGAAAAGTAACACTGAGAACTAAAGAGAAAACCAAGTTTTTTAGATGCAGAGGATGCAATATTTATAATGTGCTTGTGCCAAGAGAGATTAGAAGTCAGGGTAATCCCCAAAAGAGAGAGATAATTTTTCCTAGAAATCGGAGTGCCACCAAAGGTAAACATAGGAGCAGAAGAATCCTTTATGCGAGATATAAGACAAGAGTGAGTTTTAGAAGGATTGAAATCAACTAAGTTATCTTTGCCCCACTGGAGAATTACCTGGAGATCAGCATTTAAGGAATTAGTAGCAGAGTTTCGAGAAGTTGAAGCTGATTGAGCAGGACAAGGTTTCTCAAAATGGAAAGTGGAATGCAATGTGCTATCATTGGCAAAACTATGGATAGGATTTCAAGTCAATGGAAGAAGGTCATTAATATACAAGAGGAAAAGAGTGGGGGGGAAAAACTAAACCTTGGGGGACACCGGCATTAGCGGAGAAGTTAGAAGACAGAGAGCCATCTACCATCACCCTCAGTGAGCAATCAGAGAGAAAACTGGATAACCAATTACAAAAAACAGTTGTGAAACCATAAGATGGAAGATTATTTAGAAGACCTTTATGCCAAACACGATCGAAAGCCTTTGAGATGTCAAGAGCAACTTACTCTGTGCTTGTGCTTCACCGAACTTTTCCATTGAATTTGTCCATACGTGAGTAACATAAGCCAGAATATCACCAGTGGATCAACACTGACGGAATCCATACTGGCAATCGTTGATCAGACGGAAGGTTTCTAGGTAGTTTAAGAGTTGGTGGTTAATTGATTTCTCCATTACTTTAGAAAGAGTAGAAGTAATTGCAATGGGACGATAATTGGATGGGAGGGATTTTTCACCCTTTTTAAGAACTGGCTGGATGTGAGCAAATTTCCAAGCAGAAGGAAAAACACCTTTGGTATAAGAAAGTGAAAAAAGGCGGCAAAGAACAGGAGTAAGTTCAGGAGCACAGGTTTTGAGAACAAGTGGAGATATACCATTGGGAACTGGAGCTCCTAAACTTACTCCTGTTCTTTGCCGCCTTTTAGGAATGGCGGCAAAAAGCATGTTAGGAATGGTCGGAGGTGTTTTACCAAAATCAATAATACATGAGCTGGAAGAAAAATGGAATGCTAGCAGGTCAGCTTTATCCTTGGCTGAAGTGACGACAGAATCATCTGGTTTGGACAGAGGTGGGAGCAGAGATGAGCAAAAGTTGCACCCAATAGCTTTGGCAAGAGACCAGAATGCTTGGTTATCATTAGGGCAAGAAACAAGTTTTTTACTCTTAGCTTTTTCAAACTCTAGTTTGGACTGATTGATAACTGCTTTACAATTGTTGCGAGCTTTGGTGTAGGCAGAAAATGAAACTGAACAATTAGAAACAAGCCAATTACGATATGCAATGTTCTTCTCTTGAACAGCCTTAGCACATTTATTGGAAAACCAAGGTTTAGATAAAGGACAAGATTTTAAAGTGGAGTGTGGGATAAAGTATTCCATTCCTGCAAGAATAATTTCACTGACACGATCTGAGCAAACAGTGACATCAGAAGTTTTGAAACAGTAATTCGACCAAGGAAAAGAAGAAAAGATATCTTGCAAGTCATCCCATTTTGCATTCTTGTAATGCCAAACAATATGAGGTTGGGAATAGCCATGAGATAAAGGCTCCATTGGAGAAGAGACAATCATCAAGTTGTGATCTGAGGTGCCCAAAGGACCTCTCACTTCGACCGTGTACTTAGAAGGGTTGTTTGTGAGAAAAAGATCAAGCATGTTGGCTGTATGGTTAGGATTGTCTGGTATTCTTGTACGTAAATGAACAATCTGTGCAAGGTCATTAGTAGTTACAAAAGCCTCAGCATCTCGATCAGCTGAGTCGGTGTGACTAGAAAACGGAAGCCAGCTGGAGTTGTGAACATTAAAATCACCAAGGAAATTACCTCACTGTTAGGAAAGTTGGACTGGAGAAAGTCAAGTTGCAAAGAGAGGAAGCCAAAGAGCTCCAAGCAATTAGTGGAGTTGGGAGAACAGTAGAGCCAACAAATGAATTTGACACAATGAAGTAGACAGATTTTAAGCTAGACAAGATCGAAATTAGGAGATTCCAAATTATCAAGTCTCTGAGAGGGAATATCGGAATGGACATATGCACAAGTACCACCTTTGAGGTGAAAGGAATCACACAGCGAATAATTTGGGCAGCTGAGATGAGCAGTAGTTGAATCAACCGATAACTGAGATTCTGTCAGAAAAAGTACATGGGGTTTGGCAGACTGCAAGTGGAAATGGACATCGTTGAGATTAGAATTGAGATCATGTATATTTGTGAAATGAATTAGGAAGTGTTTGGAAGATTTAGATCTTTTTGCATATAAGCTTACTCTATTAGTTTGACAATTCATGGCGTATTCAATAGTAAGAAAAAGTGGGTGGGACATTATGTATGAAGTAATGAAATTTTTGGATATGGCGTACACATGATAAGAATATACTCAGATCTTTGACATGGCCTCGACAATGCCCCACACATACACACTACTTGGACTCCCTCCAGTCACTATCTGGCAGAGTAGAGGTAGCAAGATTATACACTAGCTGATCCGGAAGCCTCCTAGAGAGTTACCAATAGGTTCGGTCCGGTGTACTAACTAACGGACGACCTGCGAACACCGTTTTAGAGCTGTACCCTCGAAATGTAAGGAAGATTGGATCTCACTACGATGTTCATCATAACCTCAAAAGTCATCAGTCATACTGCATGATGGAAGAGATGGGGAAGGGTTGACCGGAACTTAGCTCTGGAGACTAAACATGGGCTCCACCACTTCAAGCCTCCAATAAGCATACTCGTGGTATTGCACTGGTTGATGAGAGTCATCTACCACCTAGTACTGCCTGGTAACACAGAGGGGCGGCTTTCCTCCATGTGGTGTCGGCACCACACTCCGACCCCTGCTTACGTTGGTTCACACCTGGATGGTCACCCACCGTGTGCTTGTGCATGGAGGTTATACCCAGGATTACTAACGGTCCCACCATTGTGATGGTGTAAGCAGAGGATTTGGCTGTCACAGACCGTCCGGACTTCGCCAAAATTGTGTCCACTCGACTTGAGTGTCACCCGAATATCAATTACATCAGCGTTTTAGACTCCCAGGTAGCAAGTACAGCTTTTGAGAGAGAATGTCTGTGAAAACCTCAAGGACCAAGGCTTACATGAAATACCACTTCGGGAAGACAATAAATATAATTAATTTCAAAAAATTATTTCCTGAACCCATTGCTCCAATATAATTACCATAATTTATGGATTTAGAGCCATGTATATTATGTACATAGGATATGCTTTGCTTTCTTGGTGACTTACGGCTTAGAAAACTTGTACCCACCAGCCTGCAAATTATCATTTATTTTATTTCATGTTGTTTTATAATAACACTGTACATACTTAAGTTAATGCTAAGGTGACATGCAAATTCAGCTCAGGGTCCTACTATAGGAACAAGTTTGCGATCCCGGGCTTACCAGAGCTACAACTTATATCTTGCATTGTCTTTTAAATTAGCAAGATATATACAAGTAAAGAAACTATGTACAGAAATTAAAAATTTGAATATCTTGTAATTTATTAGATTTAAATGTTTCCAAGACAAGTAAATTATTCAGAATAATTTACCTGTCTTGGAAACATTAAATTGTTAGATAAAATACCCAAGACAGGTTTAAGTAACTGTTCTAATGTAATTTCAGAAAGGTGAACATAACCATTTTTAAAAAAAGTAATAAATCTGAATTTGACATGTGTTTTATGAAACTTAGGAAAGAAATAAACAAAGAAATTTAAAATGATTAATATTTAGTTTTAATTTCTTATTTAAAGCTAATAATTTTTTTTGTGATAATATTAGGATAAGAAAGCACCAGTTTGTAAGCATCGCTCTCATGGAGCTCTTTATTTAATGTATCAGAATAAAAGGCCTTACATATAGAAGCACAGTTGTTGGAGGCTTTGTCTACCTGTTTATGTTTATGCTTTTTACCCTTTCGCTTGTGGTTTACATCAGAAACGAAGACACAAGTTGCTATTTTGCTTGCAATCCTGGTCATTGACACTTGAGGAGAGGCCTCCTTATTTGTGGGTTTACCGCTCATTACCAGTAGATCATAGTCTGGCCATGTCCAATAGTAGTGAGGACAATAATAACAAATAAAAATTAATATTAATCGGTGCAAGAATGTACTATGAAAAAAGATAATAAAAGTAACAAGGAAAATTTAACATGGTAATATCTTAATGGATTATGATTAGCACCAATAAAACATGTGAGACTTGAGATGTCACTTCAGTGTGTCAGTAAACATTTTATAATTAGTTTGCCTGTTAGCTGGATAAAAACCAGAGTTTCCAGGGAAGAGGAAAAAATCAAATTAAGCAATTCTCACTCAAGACAACCTAACTGAAATTCTAGGCTAGGCTTCTGAAGGGTGAAGTTTAATTTTTCTGAGCTCTTCAGTTTGAGGCAAATTAGCAGATTATTTTACTTTTTTATTTTTTGAAGAAACTTGAACCTTAAGTGGATGAGTTATTTGGCAAATTTTTTTTTTTTTTTTTTATGAAAACCCCAAACACGAAAGATATCAAAACCTATAGTACTTAGTACCGTGCATGGGTTGAAGGAGAAGTATGGGGGGAGGGGGTGGTGTCAGAACTAGTGTGCAATTTCTATATTATAAATTATTATTATAATATAATATTGAATATAAGTAGTACTATATGAAATATATTATTTATATTTTTTTGTTGTAATTTTTTACTTAAATAATGATTTATACAAGAAAATCAGAATGCTACAGGATTGCATTATTTGGGTAAATCATCTAATCCTGTGTTGTTGTTGTGAAATTCTCATAGTGACAGGTCCATCACTGCAGGGGGTGAGCAAAAAGTGAGATGAGAATAGCTGTCCCCAGAGGTGGACTAGCACAAAAACCTAGGTGGGGATGATCTTCAGGCCAGTCCACCCCTGGCTGTGGCAGATGTATGTAGTATAGTAACCAAAACTAAACCTTGATGTACTGCTAGATGCTAATGAATCACTCATGAAGTAAAATGATGTTCCAGAGAGAAAGAAAATGGAGTCTTATCAGGGATTCAAGCATCCAGTACATTAACAGGTGGCATACTTCCAATTCAGGAATCGGGGAGAACTGTCAATTAATATTATAAGTGTCAACTGCAGTTGACAATTAAAATATTATTTGTAAAATTTTTTGAAATAAAGAATAGTGGGCATTTAGAAACATTAATAAACAACAAAAGATGCAAATGAGTAATTTTTTTGGTGCATTAAAGGAAAGCAATACTCAATTATTGTAAGATATCAGCACAATCATCCTCCTCTCCTTTATAATCACAGGGGCTCACATTTAGTGATTCCCTTCTACTTCTCTCTCTCTCTCTCTCTCTCTCTCTCTCAGAGTAACTTGGAAATTTTTTTTTTTGGCTGGTGCAGCATAAGCCTCACCTTTCCTTGCACCATATAGCTAATAATAACAATAATAAATAATTTAATACAAAAACTAAAGTTTATTTCTTAAGTGAAAGGCACAAAAAGCCAAACAAATTGATTAAGGGAAAAAAATGCCTCACACTAAGAAAATTTAGATGAAGCTTTAGCTCAACTGTAAGACACAAAAAATTAGTTTGTTGTCAGCAGTAATGAGAAATTTTCTTACATGCATTGTACCCAAAGTATACTTGTATTTACCAGTACAAAATCACAAAAGTTTTGAGACATGCAACATATGCTTTTAGAGAAGGCATATTTTCTAATTTCCCAAACTTTTTTTCACCATTTGTGCACCATACAGAGTAAATCTGTATAGTGATGGCCTAATACAGACGGCCTCTGTAGCAGAGTGGTCAGGAGCGGGAGTACAGTAACACACACTCTTTGAGTAGACCGGGGTTCAAGCCCCTGACTGCTGAATACGGTCGATCTGCCAACCCGCAATGGACCAGCATGGCAGATTATGGTCCATTTCCCTCAGCATGAATTGTTGAGGAGGCTTCCATCCTGCAGTGGGCTGATAATGGCTGCACTTTACCTTTTTTTTTTACAGAGTAAATATACAGTGGACTGCATAAAAAAGTAGAATACAGGCACATGTAAAGTGATTTTAACTACATAAAACAGACTATTCTACATAGGAGTTCAAATCAAGCATTGCATGTACAGATCACATTAGCTGCCATTTATATTTGAGAGAGTGCATTCAATGCACTATAATTTTTGGAATGTTGAAAAATAACAACATCCTGAAATCTTCAACATTACAAAAATTTGTAAATAACAGTTGAAATGTAAAAGTAAAAATATGCAGCTTTAGCCCAAAAGCAAACACTTGCTTTTGGGCTGAGCTGCAAATCAGAACAAAACTCAAATTTTTATTGAATGTTTATTCTATGTGCATAAACTAACCTGAACAAGAACAAAAAAACAAATAAAAATATGTACCAAGCTATAAACAAAAATGAATCTTGAAGCTAATAACCCAGGGCTCAATCAGCGTGCCTACAGAATCAAGCAGTTAATTTCATGTACCTTTACTTTTACACCACTTGTTTATTGATCGCTTAAGAATGACTACCTATATGCATTATGGCACAGCACTTGGGCTACCACTGAATGCTTATATGCATCAGTAATACATGCAATATTAAGTGTGCTGCTGGATTGAAAAATAGCACGTTGTCAATTTAATCTTGGCCAGTGTGTGAGAACCAGAAAATTATGGGGGAGGTTTGTTTGTTATTTGATTTTTTAGGAGCATTAGCAACTAAGGCCATATTGCTCCGGATATGCGGTGGTCATTCCCTGACCTTTCCGCATCCTCCGTATTTGGTGGTGACGGGCTCGAACCCCGGTCTAATTAAGAAGCGTGTGCTACGCACTGCTGCTCCTTCCCACCTGGCTACGGAAGCGCCTTTATGGGGGAGGAACAAAGCCTCAAATACCATCAAAAAACAGGTATAGGACAGTGGAAGAATTTTTTTTGTATTCAGTTTATTACCTTTTTACAAAGTTGGTGACGGGTTTAGTATACTAAATTCTATTATTCCAACAAGTGTCTTTTCCTGATTTTGTTCTGAGCAATTATGTGGCAGAAGACTCCCTTTATCTTCCAGATGTATACATAGAAAAACCTTCATGTGAACTGTGCTTGACAAATAGTCTTGTCTTCCCATTAGCCTACAATCAGCAGTTTTTTATTTAACATCCTAATGTACATCAACACTGCAAATATCGAGAATGAAGCTTATGTTAAAATGAATACAGTAAACTCTCGATTTTCCAGGATAGATGGTATAAAAAAAATCCCGGATAATCGATTTCCCAGTTAAACCAAAAATACAGAAGTCCCCGACATTTCTATTTGAATGAGCAGCAGCTTGGAAAATAAGATGCAGGATATTTCAGAGATTGCTGGGAGTCATTGGGGTACAAGTAAACACATGGGTTGTGTTAGGGTAGCTAAGAAAAAGAACAGGTGCATGTATACTTGCGTGTACACCAATGCTAGGAGTTTGGTAAATAAATTTGATGAATTTGAGGTCTTGCTCAAAGCATCAAAGGCAGATATTGTTGAGATATCAGAGACGTGGTGTCACACAGATGTAAGTAATGCAGAACTAGAATTTGGGGAGTACAACATCTACAGAAAGGATAGACAAGATAGGAAGGGAGGAGGGGTTATGCTATTAGTTAAGAAACACATAAAATCCAAGGAAGTGAAGCCAGTCGACAACGCTGGACAGTGCAGTGTCGAGTCAGTTTGGTGTGACATAAGCATTGGGAGATCAAAATTGAGAGTAAGAGTGTGCTATAGGCCTAATGACTCTGATGAGTATAATAAGAAACTGTACAGGGAAATAGAGTGGGCCAGTAAATCAGAGAGTCTTATAATGGGGGATTTTAATTTCCCAGATATTGACTGGAATTTGTGGGTTGGTCACTCACACACTAGCAAGGCTTTTATGAATTTATTGGATGACTGTTTTCTAAATCAGCATGTTCGGGAGGCAACTAGAGGGAGCAATACACTTGATTTGATTATCAGTAGTGATTCTTCATGCATTAAGAATCTGCAGATACAGGAACAACTAGGTGGCAGTGATCACAGTGTGCTGAAGTGGGATTTACTCAAAGAGGTAACTACCATCGGGGTGAAAGGAAGGTATTTTGCTTTCGTAAAGGTGACTGCGGTGTTCTGAGACAGTATTTAAATTCTATACAGTGGGACCAACTGATGATGTTACCAACAGCAAACTCAAAATGGGAAGCATTCAAAGAACTTATCTTGGAAGCTACTAGGCTTTACATACCAACTAAGAAATATTGTTCAAGGTTCGGGCCTAAATGGATGTCAGATGAACTAATGAGACATGTGGCATAGAAGAAAAATCCATGGTATACATATAAATTGACATGTGACACAGAAGCCTATGATAGATATAAGTTGATCTGTAACCAAGTTACTAAGGAGGTTAGGCAGGCGAAGTCAGATTACGAGAAATCTTTGGCAAGGGATGCAAAGAAAAACAGCAAGGGGATGAATCAGATTGGTCCACTTGATATCGATGGTTCAACTGTTCATGATCCTGCTCAGGTAGCTAACAAACTAAATGAATATTTTGCATCTACATTCACACATGAGGAGTTATTCAGAAAGGGGAATGCCATAGATGAAGTAAACACTAGCAGTGAGCTAGATGATCTGGTAATAATTGAGAGTAAAGTGGAGGAGAAATTGTTGAAGATAAATACAAGAAAGGCATCTGGGATGGATGGGATCTATCCAGTTATATTAAAGGAGGCAGCAAAGGAAGTAAGCAATCCGTTAGCCATAATTATGAGAGCTTCCTTGGACTCAGGGGAGGTACCCACAGACTGGAGATGTGCAAATGTAACCCGAATTCACAAAGGAGGATCAAAGGCTGACACAAGTAATTATAGACCTGTGAGTTTAACTTCTGTTCCAGGAAAATTAATGGAAGCACTGGTTAAAGAAGCACTGCAGGATCATCTTGACAACACTTCAGTTATAGCTCAGACACAGCATGGTTTTGTTAAGGGAAGGTCTTGCCTGACCAATTTGATTGGATACTATGATGTAGTCACAAAAGAATTGGATGCAGGGAATAACTTTGATATTATATATTTGGATCTTATAAAGGCTTTAGATACTGTTGCACATGGAAGACTGCTGCACAAATTGGAGCAGTGTAGCATTGGTGGCAAATTGTTGCTATGGATAAAGGGATGGTTGAGTGGCAGAAGACAGAGTGTGGTAATTAATGGACACTGCTCATTGTAGACTAATGTTATTAGTGGAGTCCCTCAGGGTTCAGTGTGGGGTCCATTGTTGTTTTCTGTATTTATAAATAATATTGACGATGGTATATTAAGCTTAATGTCCAAGTTTGCAGACGATACAAAGGTTGGCAGGGTTGTTAAGGACGCTACTGACGCTATGCTGCTGCAACAGGATCTGGAATGGGCTGAGAGATGGCAAATGAAGTTTAACATTGACAAATGTAAAGTACTACATATGGGAAACAGCAACCCCAGAGCAACGTATCAACTCTGTGGTACTACACTGACAGTGGTAGAGAATGGAAAGGACCTGGGGGTAATTGTGCAGGCAGATATGAAGTTCTCTGAGCAATGCAGACGGGCTGCAAGAGTAGCTCATGGTGTCTTATCAATGATATACAGGAATTTTTCTAGCAGGGATAGGGAGGTGATTATTCCCTTGTATAAGGCAATGGTCAGGCCGCACCTTGAGTACTGTATACAGGTCTGGAGGCCTCATTTCAAGAAGGATGTAGAGCTGCTGGAACGAGTACAGAGAAGGGCAACAAGGTTAGTGAACAGAACGAAGGGTTGCTCTTATGAAGAAAGGCTTAAGTTTTGCAAATTACAGTGTCTGGAGACTAGGCACCGGCGAGGTGATCTGATAGAGGTGTACAAAGCCTTGAATGGTTTGAGCATGCTCAATGCTGATGGAATACTGCCTCTTGCTCAGAATAATCACCTGAGAGGGCATAAATTCAAATTGAGGAAAGACAGATGTAGGATAGATGTGCAGAAATTTGCCTTTAGCCAGTGGGTAGTTGGTTGGTGGAACAGACTTCCATCCCTTGTTGTGGAAGTTGATAGCCTAAATAAATTTAAGGATCAGCTGGACAGGTATTTCGAACGAACGGAGGGGTGAAGTGGAAGGGTTTTTTTTTTTTTTTTTTTTTTTTGGCTGATGCTGCATAAGCTTGCTTTCTTGCATCATATGCCTCTACTAATGCTAAATGCTAATGCTAACATACAGAAGAGATAAGTTCCAGGACTTCTTACGTAAGTCGAGTTTTATGTAACTCGAGAATGAGTAATAACATATTGCTACTATATTATTATTGAAATATCTGAATTCAGCGTGATACTTGTTAATGTTTGACCATTTTCATACATTCTTATTATTTTCTGATCCAAATCGATCGCTTTCCTTTTCTTGGTAGATTTACTAGTACCGCTGTCACTTATTCTCTTAGTCGGCATCGCGTTAACAGTCAAAATGAAATTTTTTGAAAAGAACTACACAGGGTTAAAGCGAAAACTCAGTATTATCACCCCATGCAAGCTCACATTTTACTAAAGCACATTTCTGGAGGTCACTACCATAAAAACAATTTGCACTTTCCGGTTTATTGGGCTTTTCTGTTAGCGCAATCAATTATAAATGGGTAGTAAACTGATCTTATTGCATTTGCGATAATAGCAATAACTGGAATTCTGTGGGTTTTTATGTTATTATGGTGAAGTGTGTTCCTCTTCACTGAAATCTTCAAAAAAACAAATAAATTTTAAGAATCTTCTCTTCTTTCCTATTTTTTACCTTGTTACTCCGATCTCACTTGTGCAATTTGTGCATGCCGTGATTGTCGTTATTGATTACTTATTATTCTTTCTTTCTTTGTTTTAAATTTTACAATCCTGAAAAAAAAAAAAAAATTTACTTAAGTCCAAAGCTGCATAAGTTTAGGACTTTCTGTATCGAAAAATGTTCAGCAATCTACGTAAAAAATATGGCGATAAATAAAAAATGAAAAAACGTACCATGCACTACTCGCGTGTCCAATACGATGCTTCTCTTTATTTTTTTTACGATGTGAATTTTATATTTTATGATGTTCCATATGGTTTTGTCACCAACATTATAATGGTTCATTAAAGATTTAACGGCTGCACCGTTTTCAAACTTTGAATAATTTCAAGTTTTTGTTTAACTGAAAGTGCAACTCTTTTGCGTTCGCTCATCATTTTTACAATTTCTAAACAAAAAAAAGCCAGCAGAGGGAGAAACAAAAACTATCAAAGTAGTGTGGAAAAGACACTAAACTCTGTAAATGAAGAAACAAGTAGTGATAGTAAAGAAATTGCATCTCGATATTGCTTTCGGCCAGCCTAATTGCTCATGAGAAATAAAATGTAGTAAAAAGAATGGCAGAAAGTAATTGAAATGGAGGTGAATAAAGTAGTGCTCAGGCAGTCTGGGATTGTAAGCCCATACTTGGACGGAAATACGTCCAGGGACATATTTCCGTCCAAGGACCATCTGTGGTAAGTGTGTTGAAGTTCAGAGGAGTTATATTGAAAAATAAAAAAAAGATTTTTGCCTCTATCTCATTTTTTCATAGGTAGGTATTTAATTTATTGAATCCCCCTGTATTTCTGAGGTGTGCATTTGCTGTTTTGTTATAAGATTAAAATTATTTGAATTTGCTGTTGTTGTTGTTATTAGTTGCATTGCTACTGTTCATCTGTGGAAATAATAGCAGCAGCCATACAATGTTTAACATTACTGATAACTAATCTTTGATAACAAATGGCCAAATTCACAAAGTTATGTACTAAAACATTCATTCCCATTTCATTTATCCCTTTTTTTATTTCCTGATAATGAATTCATTATTACACATTAGTTTTCTCCTTAAACTTTTATTTATTTTATTGCTGATGGAAAGCAGCAGTCTCATCTGCTGCTTTCCATCCCAGAATTTTTTTTAAAAATAATTCTTTTGAATGTTATTTCTTTTGTCATTATTTGCAAGAGGAAATGTGACACAAACTGCCCTTGTAAAGCTAGCTACTTGGCACAGCATGCCTATTGAAAAGTGACCATTGCATACAACTATTGTGATTGTTTTTTGCTTAAAATAAAAGTGACTTACATTCATTTCAGAAGTAAACTGATGGTGTTTTTAAATTTAACTGAGGACAGGGAACAACTTCCTAATTTTGAGAAAAGAGTAGTTGATTGGACAAAATTAAAATTTTGCAAAGTCTACACAATAATACTTAGTCCGATTTTAACATAAAATTAAAAAATTTCAGCCTAAAACAACAAAAAGGTCCAGATGACAAATAGCTTAAACATAAAAATAAGTGAAACAGACCATGGTGCATTTTAATTGAAACACCTTGTGTATTATCTAAGGTCCCTGTTTTTTTTTTTAGTTTTTTTTTTTTTTGCCAAGGACTAGTATTGGTCCACAGATCATACTTTAGGAAATGCTAATCTAAGATAACACCATTCATAAATCTCTTTGAAAAAAAAATTTCTTCTATTTTCTACATGTCTTTTCTACATGGAATGTACCTACTTGGTCAGGTATATTTCTCTAAATGAAATCAGATTGAGGTTTGTATGTATTCAAGGACTAATTTCAATGTTTATTAGGATGAAAACCAAGAATAAACCTACCCCTTAACCACAGAGCAGTTACTAAAACTTTGGGTAAAAAAGCCTTTAAAAAGTTCCTCTGTTCAGTTACAAAAATCAAAACTAAACATTTACAATCAAGCAGCAAGTAGTGACTGCCACCACAATGCTATGCATATTCCATAAACCCTTTAAAAAAATCATTCTCAACAATAAAAATTCAATTAATCTTACTATACAAAACAAAACGACCAGCATGCATATAATGATATTAAAGCCTCCTAATCTAAAAAATAAATACTTACATTATCATGACAGGTGATCTTGTGATTAGCTAATGGAAGCGACTTAAAAAAAAAATATATATATATATATAGACAAAAAATAAATCTTAGGATACTGAGAAAATATTCTTAAATCGAACAGTTTTCTTATGTACATATAAAAATCAATACACATTAAGGATTTCTGATTGAATTTTTATAAAAGCAATTTTTTTGAAGAGCCAATAAATTATGTAAATAAATACAGGAGATTTGATTAATAAGAGTTAATGACTGATAAATTAATTTGTACAGTTATATCTCATAAAAAACAGAAATTTCAATTATTTTTATTTTATTTTTGAGAGAGATAATTAATTTAACATTTTAACTATTTTTTATATCATACATTCTGACTAAAAATTTCTAGGCAGGCAGTGGCAAATTAATCAATTTCAATTTCTATGCTGAACTATTTTCCTAATTAATACTATTTGCCATTTGCCACTGGACTATAGCAGCACTATTATATAGAAGACATAGCATGGAATAATTTGCACTGAAGCATTATGCAACATAGCAGTGTTGCATAATGCTTCAATTTCACTTCTGAAGATAGTTGAGGCAGAGAGTTTGCAAAGTGCAAGGCAGTATTGGATTTTGTGTGTGTGATTCTTTTTATGATGCAGACAAATCAGCATCATTGAAACATTTCCAAATTCTAATACTAAGAATTTTTTATTTATTGTAATGGGAAAATTCTGCATTCTGCAGTACCTTTGCAAAACATTGTGCTTTCCAGTGCTATATTCATGCCATGAAATGTAAGTGATCAAATTTTGACCAATGGATAATGGCATTTAGGAACAAAAATTAAAGGCATTTTAAAATTCACTTCATGAATTTAATAAGGACTTCTTTAAAAGATAACTCATCTCTTGACACTTCTTGTATATAAATAAGTCTATTTAATTTATGATTGTTTTTTTGGATAGTTAGAAGCCCCCATTCGGAAAATCATTAAATGTTCGCTTCGTGATTAATTTTTATTCATATGTGTGGTGTATAATGATACCTTTATATGTTTTTATACATTGCAGTTTATATGCTGTACAGTTTAAATGATAGTAAGCTGTCATTATTCATTAGGAGAAATCATTGTCAGGCCAGTTTGTTTATCAAGAGGTCATCCAATCATATCAAAAGGAGAGTTAGCATCAGCATTAGTAGAGGCATTTGATGCAAGAAAGCAAGCTTATGCAGCATCAGCCAAAAAAAAAAAAAAAAACACTTCCACTTCAGTCCCTCTGTTCGTTCAAAATACCTGTCCAGCTGAGCCTTAAACTTATTTAGGCTATCAACTTCCACGACAAGGGATGGAAGTCTGTTCCACCAACCAACCACCCACTGGCTAAAGGCAAATTTCCGCACGTCTATCCTACATCTGTCTTTCCTCAATTTGAATTTATGCCCTCTCAGGTGATTATTCTGAACGAGAGGAAGAATCCCATCGGCATTGAGCATGCTCAAACCATTCAAGGCTTTATACACCTCTATCAGATCACCTCGCTGGTGCCTAGTCTCCAGACACTGTAATTTGCAAAACTTCAGCCTTTCTTCGTAAGAGCACCCCTTTATCCCATTCACTAATCTTGTTGCCCTTCTCTGTACTCGTTCCAGCAGCTCTACATCCTTCTTGAAATGAGGCCTCCAGACCTGTATACAGTACTCTAGGTGTGGCCTGACCATTGCCTTATACAAGGGAATAATCACCTCCTTATCCCTGCTAGAAAAATTCCTATATATCATTGACAATACACCATGAGCTACTCTTGCAGCCCGTCTGCACTGCTCAGAGAACTTCATATCTGCCTGCACAACCACCCCCAGGTCCCTTTCATTCTTTCCTTTGTCAGTGTAGTACCACAGAGTTGATACGTTGCTCTGGGGTTGCTGTTTCCCATGTGTAGTACTTTACATTTGTCAATGTTAAACTTCATTTGCCACCTCTCAGCCCATCTGCTCAACCTTTCCAGATCCTGTTGCAGCAGCATAGTGTCAGTAGTGTCCTTGACAACCCTGCCTACCTTTGTATCGTCTGCAAACTTCGACATTAAGCTTGATATACCCTCATCAATAACATTTATGAATACAGAAAACAATAATGGACCCAACACTGAGCCCTGAGAGACTCCACTAATAACGTTAGTCCACGACGAGCAGTGTCCATTGATTACCACTCTCTGTCTTCTCCCCCTCAGCCACCCCTTTATCCACAGCAGCAATTTGCCTCCAATGCCACACTGCTCCAATTTGTGCAGCAGTCTTCCATGTGCAACAGTATCAAAAGCCTTTCTAAGATCCAAGTATATAATATCAAAGTTATTCCCTGCATCCAGTTGCTTTGTGACTGCATCATAGTATCCAATCAAATTGGTCAGGCAAGACTTCCCCTTAAAAAAACCATGCTGTGTCCGAGCTATAGCTGAAGTCTTGTCTAAATGATCCTGCAGTGCTTCTTTAACTAGTGCCTCCATTAATTTTCCTGGAACAGAAGTTAAACTCACAGGTCTATAATTACTTGTGTCAGCCTTTGATCCTCCTTTGTGAATCGGGGTGACATTTGCACATCTCCAGTCTGTGGGTACCTCCCCTGAGTCCAAGGAAGCTCTCATAATTATGGCTAAGGGTTTGCTTACTTCCTTTTCTGCCTCCTTTAATATAACTGGATAGATCCCATCCACCCCGGGTGCCTTTCTTGTGTTTATCTTCAACAATTTCTCCTCCACTTTACTCATGCTGTAATTTCTCCTCCACTTTACTCATACTGAATTTCGATGCAAAATATTCATTTAGTTTGTTAGCTACCTGAGCAGGATCATCAACAGTTGACCCATCAATATCAAGTGGACCAATCTGATTCATCCCCTTCCTTCTAGAGTTTACATAAGTAAAGAACTCTTTGCTGTTTTTCTTTGCATCCCTTGCCAAAGATTTCTCGTAATCTGCCTTCGCATGCCTAACCTCCTTTGTAACTTGGTTACAGATCAACTTGTATCTATCATAGGCTTCTGTGTCATGTGTTAATTTGTATGTATCCCATGCATGTTTCTTCTCTGCCATATGCCTCATCAGTTCATCTGACATCCATTTAGGCCTAAACCTTGAACAATATTTCTTAGTTGGTATGTAAAGCCTAGTAGCTTCCAAGATAAGTTCTTTGAATGCTTCCCATTTTGCATTTGCTGTTGGTAACATCATCAGTTGGTCCCACTGTATAGAATTTAAATACTGTCTCAGTCCATCGTAGTCGCCTTTACGAAAGCAATAACCCTTCCCTTTACCCCTAATGGTAGTTACCTCTTTGAGTAAATCTCGCTTCAGCACACTGTGATCACTGCCACCTAGTGGTTCATTTATCTGCAGATTCTTAATGCATGAAGAATCACTGCTGATAATCAAATCAAGAGTATTCTTCCCTCTAGTTGCCTCCTGAACATGCTGATGTAGAAAACAATCATCCAATAAATCCACAAAAGCCTTGCTAGTGTGTGAGTGACCAGCCCCCAAATTCCAGTCAATATCTGGGCAATTAAAATCTCCCATTATAAGACTCTCTGATTTACTGGCCCACTCTATTTCCCTGTACAGTATCTTATTATACTCATCAGAGTCATTAGGCCTATAGCACACTCCTACTCTCAATTTTGATCTCCCAATGCTTATGTCACACCAAACTGACTCGACACTGCACTGTCCAGCGATGTCCACTGACTTCACTTCCTTGGATTTTATGTATTTCTTAACTAATAGCATAACCCCTCCTCCCTTCCTATCCAGTCTATCCTTTCTGTAGACGTACTCCCCAAATTCCAGTTCTGCATTCCTTATATCTGTGTGACACCACGTCTCTGATATCCCAACAATATCTGCCTTTGATCTTTTGAGCAATACCTCAAATTCATCAAATTTATTTACTAAACTCCTAGCATTGGTGTACACGCAAGTATACATGCACCTATTTCTATTCTTAGCTACCCTAACACAACCCATGTGTTTACTTGTACCGCAATGACTCCCGGCAGTCTCTGAAATATCCTGCATCTTGTTTTTCAGGCTTCTGCTCATTCCAATAGAAGCAGTGCAAGAATCTCTTTCACCTCTGCCAGTGGCTACTGTTAATCTATTCGTCTTTGTCTCCCCCCAAGCTAGCAGTTTTCCGACCCACCTAACACTGCCTCGATAGCATCAGCAAATATTCTTGCACCCTTTCTATTTAAGTGTATCCCATCCCTGTAGAAGCAATCTCTCCTGTTAACAAGTACAGTCCAGGCTGAAAAAAATTCTACCCCTTGAGCCTTGCACAATCTTTCCAGGGCCGAATTGATCGACAAGGCTCTCATCATATACTCCCTCCTATCGTGTCTGGGCAGAATTGCAGACACTTTCAAATTCAACCCTATTTCACGGCTTTTTTTCAACAGTGACCTGTACTTGTTAAGCAATTCTGCCGGTCTCCTACTCTTGATATCATTAGTGCCAACGTGTACAACTATATCACCTTTTGTGCCCTTAAAAGATGATATCTGCTCTACAACGTCATCAACCTTTGCCCCTGGCAGACATACCCTGGTCCTGTTCCACCTATCCTTTTTACAAAGCATGTTCCCCGTTTCCCTGACAATAGAGTCACCAACAACTACTAGTTCCTTTGGGACCAGCGCATTCTGCCTTGGGGGTTGCCGCTGTGTTGCGCGACGAGTTTGACTGACACTGGAAAACATGCTACTTTGGAAAACTAAGGAAACATTTCTGTATCATAAAAACACTCCCTCTTGCTATAAATATTTTGTTTTAATATTTAATACTTCCAAAAGACCACTACAGAAAGAAAGGGACAAAATGTTGGTGATGAGAAACATTTTTTTTTAATGAACTCCCCAAACACGAGAGCTATTAGAACCTCTTAGTACTACGCATGGGTTGAAGGATGAGAAGATGAAAGAAGATACTTGTTAATATTAGACTTGAACTTCTGTAGATTGTAATTTTCAGAAATACATATGTAAGAAGGTTGTTCCAGAAAACAAAAGTTGAATGAATTGAATGAATAAATGAGACAGAAGCAAAATTGGTTATGTGAGTTTGAAGTTGGACAGTAAAAGGATGTGAACTGGTTGTGTCATGTGTTCAAACTGCTTTGGAAGAGAGAGTAAGAATTATAGAAGCCAATTCAGAAGAACAGTGCCCATGGAAGTATCTGTAGAAAAGGCATGCAGCATAAACAGAATGTCTATGAGACAGAGTAGAGATACTCTGTTAGAGATGAGTCATTAATTAACCTAACTGCCCTCTTCTGAATGGAATCTTGAAGCCTTACACATTTAGAGGACACCGTCACAGATACGAGAACAATATTCCATGGTAGGGCAGATTTGTGATTTGTAGAGTGAATAGCTGTTCGGAAGAAAAGTAACGTAGAGTGAAAGAGAAAACCCAGTTTTTTAGATGCAGAGGAAGCAATATTTATAATGTGCTTACGCCAAGAGAGATTACAAGTCAGGGTAATCCCCAAAAGAAATATATGATCTTGTCTAGAAATCAAGACTGTCATTGAACATAAGCATAGGAGCACTAGATTTCTTTTTGTGAGATATAAGACAGGATTGAGTTTTAGAAGGATTGAAATCAACTAAGTTATCTTTATCCCACTGGAGAATTACCTGGAGATCAGCATTTAAGGGACTGGTAGTGGACATTTGAGAAGTAGAAGATGTGCAGGGCAAGGTTTCTCAAACTAGGAGATGGAATGCAATGTGCTATCATCAGCAAAACTATGGATAGGATTTCCATCAATGGAAGGTCATTAATATACAAGAGGAAAGGAGTGGAAGAAAGAACTGAACCTTGAGGAACAACACCATTAGTGGAAAAGTTAGAAGACTGAGAACCATCTACCATCAACTGCAGTGAGCAGTCAGAGAGAAAACAGATACCCAATTACAAAAAACAAGGCGCCTCCGTAGCCAGGTGGGAAGGAGCAGCAGTGCGTAGCACATGCTTCTTGATGAGACTGGGGTTCGAGCCCGTCACCACCAAATATGGAGGATGCGGAAAGGTCAGGGAATTGTATAGACCCCTGCATATTCCAGGAGCAATATGGCCTTAGTTGCTAATGCTCCTAAAAACCAAACAACAAATAACAAACAAAAAACAATTGACAAACCATAAGATGGAAGCTTATTTTGAAGACCTTTATACCAAACATTTCAAAAGCCTTTGAAATGTCCAGAGCAACTGCTTGAGTTTCACCAAACTTTTCCATTGAATTTGTCCATAGATGAGTAGCATAAGCCAGAATATCACTGGTGGATCGACATTGACAGAATCCATACTGGTGATCGTTGATCAACTGAAAGGTTTCTTGACACTTTAAAAGTTGGCAGTTAATTGATTTCTCCATTACTTTAGAAAGAGTAGAAGTAAGTGCAATGGGATGATAATTGGATGGGAGGGATTTGTCACCTTTATTAGGAACTGACTGGATATGAGCAAATTTCCAAGCAGAAAGGAAAACACCTTTGGAATAAGAAAGGAAAAAAAGGCCACACCAGAACAAGAGTAAGTTCAGGAGCACAGATTTTAAGAACACGTGGAGATAGGGAATGGTTTATGAAAGTCATCAATACTTGAGTTGGAAGAAAAATAAGATGCTAGAGGTCAGCTTTATCTTTGGCTGAAGAGTCAAGAGAACCATCTGGTTTTGACAGAGATGGGAAGAAGTGGTGGCCAATAGCTTTGGCAAGATACCAGAATGCTCGACCACCATTTGGACAAGGATAAAGTTTTCTACTCTTAGCCTGTTCAAAATCTAGTTTGGACTGATTAATAACTGCTTTACAATTGTTGTGAACTTTGGTGTAGGCAGAAAATGAACCTTTAGATTTGGATACATGCCAAATTCAACATCAAACATTCTTCTCTTGAACAGCCTTTGCACATCTATTAGGAAACCAAGGTTTAGATCAACATTTCCCAAACTTTTTTAGTCACGGAACACACTTCATCTCACAACATATTCACCGAACACTTACGAAACACAAGTTTAGTGGGAGCCAAAGAACCGTTTGCTAATATTTTATTACATATGATGCACTGTGCATCAGGAGCATTTTATTTCCAACACATGTAAAGCCGAAATTCAAATAACTGTCATTATACTTTCGTTTTGGTCTTTTATTAGTTGGTTCCTGTTTTTTCACTTTGGATTTCTGGGAAACAAAAGGCTGCGACTGTTCATTCTCACTTTGAAGTGTGCCAATATTGCGTTCGTTTTCATCGACCACAGTTCCACTACAGAAGTACTTTGCTTCTCATTTTAAAGTTCCTTTTTTCAACCACAAATCCATGATCACATATTTCAGTAATAATATTTCGAAATACTAATAATTATCAAAAAAAATTTATACAAGGAAGTGAGTTTAGTTATGATATCGGTTCGCTTCCTCCTCTCTTTCAACCCGTGTACTCCAGGCTAAATCGCATATGAATGGCATATTAGATCACTATATTGCTACTTTTTCGTAGGTGTCATTACCTCTAACGCATACTTCTCTATGCAAAGCCCGCCAAAATAAAGTGTTCTGTGGTCTACTTGATTATTGGTCTATGCCAGTATATTAACTGAAAAAAAATTATGTTAAATATTATAATGATACAAAAGTGGTGTACACTACAAATACGCAAAATTTATTTTTTTAATTATTAATTACGATTTTTCGCGGAACACTTGTTCACATCTCACAGAACACAGTTTGAGAAATGCTGGTTTAGATAAAGGACATGATTTTAAGGTGAAGTATGGAATAAAGGATTCCATCCCTACAAGAATAATTTCACTGACACGATCTGAGCAAACATTGACATCAGAACGTTTGAAGCTAATCCGGCCAAGGATAAGAAAAGAAATCTTGCAGATCATCCCATTTTGCATTCTTGTAATGGCAAACAACACAAGGTTGAGAATGGCTAAGAGAGAAAGGCCTCATTGGAGAAGATATCATCACCAAGTTGTGATCTGAGGTGCTTAGAGGACAACTCACTTCGACTGTGTACTTAGAAAGGTTGTTTATGAGAAAAAGATCAAGCGTGTTGGCTGCATGGTTAGGATTGCCTAGTATTCTGGTAGTAAATGAACAATCTGAGTGGGATAATTAGTAATTACAAAAGCCTCAGCATCTCGATCAGCTGGGTCTGTGTGACTAAAAAACGAAGCCAGCTGGAGTTGTGAACATTAAAATCACCAAGGAAAATTAGCTCACTGTTAGGAAAGTTGGACTGGAAAAAGTGAAAGAGTTCCAAGTGATTAGTGGAGTTGGGAGTAAATGAACAATCTGAGTAAATGAACAATCTGAGTGGGATAATTAGTAATTACAAAAGCCTCAGCATCTCGATCAGCTGGGTCTGTGTGACTAAAAAACGAAGCCAGCTGGAGTTGTGAACATTAAAATCACCAAGGAAAATTAGCTCACTGTTAGGAAAGTTGGACTGGAAAAAGTGAAAGAGTTCCAAGTGATTAGTGGAGTTGGGAGTATGGTAGAGGCAACAAATGAATTTGGCAGAATGTGGTAGAGAGATTTTAAGCCAGAGGAGAATCCAAATTACTTAAGTCTATGACAGGGAATATCAGAATGAACATATGCACAAGTACCAACCTTTGAAGCGAAAGGAATCATACAGAGATGAGCAGTGGCTGAATCAACTGATAATTGGGATTCTGTCAGAAAAAGTATGGCAGACTGAAGTGGTCTATGGGGTTTGGCAGACTTTTAAGTGGAAATAGACACCACCGAGATTAGAACTGAGACCATGTATATTTGTCAAATGAACAAGGAAGTGTTTGGGAGGTTTAGATCTTTTCACAGATAAGTGTGTTCTATTATTTTGACAATTCATAGTGTATTCAGAAGTAAGAAAAGGTAGGGAGAAAGGACTTGCTGTTTGAAGTAATGAAGTTTTTGGACATGGCATACACATGGCAATAATATACCCAGCTCCTTGACATAATGTGGCCTCGACAATGCCCCCCCCCCCCCAACATACACACTACTTGGACTCACTCCAGTCATTATCTGGCAGAACAGAGGCAGTAAGATTATACACTGGCTAATCTGGATGCCTCCTAGAGAGTTACCAATAGGTTCGGTCCAGTAGACTATCTAGTGGCCAGCCTGTGAATGCCATTTTTTGAGCTGTACCCTCAAAATCTAAGGAAGATTGGATCTCACCATAATGTCCATCATAACCTCAAAAGGCATCAACATACTGCATGATGGAAGAGATTGGGGGGTTGGATAAACACAGAAGAAAGTTCTGAAAATATAACAGTAAAATAACAGCCAATAATACAATTAATATTCTGTTGAAAGGTATGCACAAACAACGTGTGTGGATAAGTGAAGTTGAAAACACGGTTGTGCACCACAGATAAGATGCTATAAATGAATACATGTATCTATTTGTATATACAGTAAATAGCATTTATCAAGGATAAAGAGGTCATATTTTATCCTTTAAGATAATTTATATCTACTTCATGACCAATAGAATATATAAGAAGAAAAATAAGCTACATTATTCTATATTTGTATATCATTTTATGTTTTTGTCAAGCTAAAATGAAATTTTTGATAATCTGCAAGTGTTCTGTGATAGTGTAATGGTTGTGTTGCCAGAAAGACTGAAGGAACTCTTAAAAGCCTCTTCAATTAGGACTGTAGTCAGCTAATCTCATGCCAGAAAGAGTAGGTCCCACACCCACCATGAGTTATTCTTGGTTTTTCTTTTAGCCGATACCAGTGGTGGCCAGTGGCGTATCCAGTTATCATTGTAAGGGGAGCATGGTGATCAGGCTTTTGAGTTTTTTTTTTTTTAGAATGCCTCCTCTGTTCTTTTTCTTTAATTTCAAATTTTTGGTTGGGGGGGGGGGCATATTCCCCTTCTGCCCACCGCTGAATATGCCCCTGGCTCACACAATATGAAAATCAGCCTTTGAACACACACATATAGATTAAAGATACTTCACAAACTTCATGAACTGGAGTTTTTTTTTTTTTTTTTGGTAGTAGTTATTGGCGCATCGGCTTCTGTGGCCATAATGTACTTCCCAAGGTTTCTGCAGTACTTTGATCCAAGCCCGAGGTGGGATTCGAACCCGCAACCTTTGGGTTGCTAGGTAGGCACTTTACCCACCCGGCTAGCCCAGTTGGCTCATGAACTGCAGTATCAGAGGGACTATTTAGTATGGCTTAAGTAGTCAATGCTTAAAAAATCTGAATAACAAGATAATTCATGTTTGGTTAGGCTAGACCAGTGGTTCCCAACCTTTTTTGACTCGCGAACCCCCTTTCAACGTAATATTTTTATTGCGAACCCCTAATCTTATTATACTATTACTCTGAAATTGTATACTAGTTCTGAATTTTTATTATAAAATATTTCCAGTACTACGTTTTTATCTCTTCTTGTATACGACGTGTTTTCGCATGCTGAGTTCCAAGACCGATCACACCCAAGCAACAGCAAGTTTGAATGGAGGTTTGCCAGGGTTACTGAAGATGGTGAGGTTCTGCCAAAGGTGATAACGTCAGATGAGACATAGCTTCCTCATTTTAACCCAGAGTAAGCAACAAAGCTCTGTTTGGAAGTCTATGTCATTGTCAACACTGAAAAAAGAAAAGGTTGTAGCTTTTGCAGGAAAGGTTATGGTCATCTCTTTTGTTGACATTCAAGGAACAATTTACCAACATGTTGTGCAACATCATATGACTGTTACAGGACTTTACTACAGAACTATATTGCACACTTTGCAGGATCACAATTGCGAAAACAACCAGAATATGGTCGCATGTGAGTGGATGCTGTATCACAACAATGCAAGACCTCACATTGCTGATAGTGTCATTGAGTACTTAGCCAGAATTAAATTATTTCAAAAGTTAAAGCAGCTTCAAAGAAAATGTTTCCAGTCATCAGAAGAAGTTTTAAAGACCTGGAGGCAATTCTCAAATGCATGTCAAAAAATGATTTCCATTTTATTGAAGAATGGCAAAAATGGAGTAAGTGCATTTCATGAAATGGGGACTACTTTGAAAAAGACCATCAAAATATGGATGATTAATAAAAGTATGTCGTGAAAAAAAAATTATGATCATTCTTTATTGAACAGCCCTTGTAAAATAGAAAAGTGAAATAAAATAAAATCAAGTAAATAATAAAATCAAAAAAGGCCATTATAGTTTATAGTTTTTGGCCCATCTTCTGTAAACTTTCCAATTTTGCTCCTCACTCCGCCCTTAACTAAATTTACTTAAGATTTCACTTTTAACTAAACTTAATTGCTTTTTTGTACCAAGGAGGGAATTTACAGTGCTATATTTGGTTTTTATGCTGTTCAGTTTAGCGCATTTTGCACCATTCAGCTTTTACTGTTTTCCCGCATATTCTCTAGTCAAATATAACAGTCTCTACTCTGGTTGTATATATATTTTTATATTAGTATGTGCATGCACCTTCACTATTTCAGACTTTATCAATCCGCTCATTTTAAGTTACTTTGATGCTTTTATTTCCCTTGTTATTTTCAACATATTCTAAATCATATATCACTTATTTCCTTCTCCAAAATTATGAGGTAAGTTTGAAATTCCAAATATTTTATTCTTACTAGAGAAGCTATCTTTGAATATTTATATTTCATCAAGTGTTTTCTATTTCATTTTTTCAAGGTTTCGAGCACTTCACTTATCAGGACTGTGTCAGTTTATTGGTTGCGTAGTGTCAGGGCTAGAGCCACTCAAAATGAGACTCTCTGGTTTGAGAGGTTATCAAAACACTACATATGTCCTTCTCCCACTGGATTGCCTTGTAGCTTCCCCATGAAAAGATGGGGCATTGATTGTTAAATTTCTCTTCTACTCTTTTTCAGGTATTTTCATTTATTTGTCATTACATGACCTTTGTTTTATTCAATTTACTCTCTCAAAATTTTATTTCAGTTTGTGACAGCTTTTGTCAGTCAAGGAGACATATCCAAGTGGCATTCCAGAGTTTTTACTTCTAAAAATATTTTCTTCCATTCACTCGAGTTTTTCATTTCTGGAAACCAGAAATTTACAAAGATACAGTTTTATCGATTTTTGGTGTTTTCGATTTTATCGATTTTTAGTGTTATAGAAACTGTACTGAAGTAGACTTCATTTTACAATTTAAAAATTTTTGTTACATTTCCTGTCTGGTTGATGTTAACAAGAATGTTTATAGTACTTTATTCCCGACCTCTAAAAATGGGCTTTTATAGCTGATAGGATGGTGAGTGGTATCGATATACTCTTCTATGGGGGAGTGTTTACCCAAAATAAATCAATACATGGCAACTCAAATAGGATTGGAACAATTCAACTAATCCACATTAATTCATAAATTACTGATTTTATGACAATGTAAACAAGTGCACACTGCAAAACAATGGGAGTTACACAGACAAAGGTTACAGTATATTATGGTACAATATGAAATTATTGAACAAAATATCATATGCTGCTTTGTCAGTATTTTGTACAAGGTCTATGTTTATCAATGAATAATGTTAGGCCATTCACACACAGATTACTACCAAAATTTTTTTTCATTCTGGGCAATAAAACTATATAGAAGTTAGAAATACATTAGACAATCGGGGTTTTCACACTGACCATGTGTTATTGTGGTCATATTTCAACCACAAGCATATCTGGACACCATAGTAAAAATTTCATAGAAATAACTTTCTGCAAACCCTTAGCCATAATTATGAGAGCATCCTTGGACTCAGGGGAGATCCCTACTGACTGGAGATGTGCAAATGTATCCCCAATTCGCAAATAGGGATCAAAGGGTGACACGAGTAATTACAGACCCGTTAGTTTAAATTCTGTTCCGGGTAAAATAATGGAGTCACTGATTAAAGATGCTTTGCAGGATCATCTAGACAAGACTGCAGCAATAATTCAGACACAGCATGGGTTTGTTAAGGGGAAGTCTTGTCTGATTGGTTATTATGTGGTTACAAAGGAACTGGATGCAAAAAATAATTTTGATATCATATACTTGGATTTCAGAAAGCTTTTGACACTGTTGTGCAGGGAAGACTACTGTACAAATTGAAGCAGAATGGTATTAAGGGTAAATTGCTACAATGGATAAAAGGATGGTTGAGTGGGAGAAGACAGAGGGTGATAATCAATGGGTGCTGCTCTTCGTGGACTAATGTTATTAGTGGAGTCCACAGGGTTCGGTGTTGGGTCCACTGTTGTTTTGTATATTTATCAATGATATTGATGAAGGTATATCAGACTTAGTGTCAAAGTTTGCAGATGATACAAAGGTTGGTAGGATTGTTAATGACAGTAATGGCAGTGTGCTATTGCAACAGGATCTAGAAAATTTGGGCAGATGGGCTGAGAAGTGGCAACTGAAGTTTAACCACGACAAATGCAAAGTACTGCATATGAGTAGAAGTAACCCCAGAGAAACGTACCAACTGTGTGGTACTACACTTAAGGTGGTAGAAAATGAAAAAGACCTGGGAGTAATTGTGCAGTCAGATATGAAGTTTTCTGAGTAATGCAGACAGGCTACCAGGGCAGGTCATGGAGTTTTGTCAATGATATATAGGAATTTTGCTAGCAGAGAAAAGGAGATGATTGTCCCTCTGTATGAGGCAATGGTCAGGCCACGCCTTCAGTACTGCGTACAGGTCTGGAGGCCTCATTTTACGAAGGACATAGATTTGCTTGAGTGTGTAAGAGAAGGACAACAAGATTGGTGAGGGGAATGAAGGGATCCTCTTACCAAGAGGGGCTTAAGTTCTGCAAATTGCAGTGGCTGGAGACTAGGCACCTGCGCGGTGATCTGATTGAGGTATATAAGGCCTTGAATGGGTTGAGCACGCTGAATTCTGATGGGATCCTTCCACTTATTCAGATTACGAACCTAAGGGGGCATAAATTCAAATTAAGGAAAGACAGATGTAGACTAGATGTGCGGAAATTTGCCTTTAACCAGCGGGTGGTTAAATACTGGAACAAACTTCTATCTGTCGTTGTGGAAGTTGATAGGTTAAATAAAATTAAGGAGGAACTGGACAAACATTTAGAGAAAATTGTTTTGTAAATTTTTTTTTTTTTTGGCTGATGCTGCATGAGCTCGCACACTTGCTTTCTTGCATCACATGCCACTACTACTACTATAGACATTAATTGGTAGTTAAGCTCAATTACTAGACTCCCTCTCCTACTGATACTAGTAGCATAAGGATAGAGTGAAGATGTATGTATGTTTATGTAGCTTTGTTACAGCAGCCTTTTTATAGTTGCATTGTTACAGTTTAAGGATTCCCTCAAACTTGCCTCTATGTTGAGCATCTCGGCATAACCAATCATGTATGTATGTTGTGTTGGTTTGTGTGTTTAGTAATGTGTTGTGTTGTATAACTGGACTCAGTAACCAGCCATCAAAATTCACCTAAAAATCTGCTGGTTGGCTTCCATCCTTGACATGAGGAAGCACGTCTTTTGTACAAGGTTAAGTATCAGTTTTTGGGCCTGTTGCCATAACATTGGAGATGCAGTGAGAGTGTCCTGTAAGGAAAGGAGAAGAGGAGAGAGTCTGAGAGAAGACAGACAGATAAGCTAAAAAATGAATAAAAATAAAAACAAAAAAAACTGAAATTAATTTAAAAAGTAACAAAAATATATAAAACAAAAATTGCGTAGGATCTTAGGGAGAGGGGGAGATAAATCTGCAGTGAAAAAGAGTTGAAAGCAATTCAATATAGCATTTGGCATAGAGATAAAGTCCAAGCCTTAAGTTCTTGCAGGCCTGCAAGGCACAAGGAGAAAATTTGTTATCATGGGATTGTCATTAACAAGCAACCCATACAATTAGAGAGCAAGTCTCAGTCCAACAGTTCTTAGGTGAAGCTGGCTGACATTACCATGTTTGCAACCAACTTGGATAAATCACCTTTTCTCAATCAAGAGAGCCAGGAGCCTCTTAAAAATAGCTGCACCAAGTCTTGTGGGTCCTTAACACTTGCTCTGAATATAATGGTGCTCAAGTATCAAATACTGTAAAGGTAAAGCACTGAACAAGTGCTGAATAGTGCTTTACAACATTTGATTTGATAAAGTTGTTTGGATAAATTCTTAATTTATGTTGTAATTACCAGATGATCTGTTTTTACTGAATAACTTAATAATGGAAATAATGGAGTCACTGGTTAAAGATGCATTGCAGGATCATCTAGACTGCAGCAATAATTCAGACACAGCATGGGCTTGTTAAGGGAAAGTCTTGTCTGACAAATTTGATAGATATCAAATATATGATATCAAAAAATAATTTTGATATCATATATTTGGATTTCAGGAAAGCTTTTGACACTGTTGCACATGGAAGACTATTGTACAAATTGGAGCAGAATGGTATTAAGGGTAAGTTGCTACAATGGATAAAAGGATGGTTGAGTGGGAGAAGACAGAGGGTGGTAATCAATGGGTGCTGCTCTTCGTGGATTAATGTTATTAGTGGAGTCCCAAAGGGTTCGGTGTTGGGTCCTCTGTTGTTTTGTATATTTATCAATGATATTGATGAAGGTATATCAGACTTAGTGTCAAAGTTTGCAGATGATACAAAGGTTGGCAGGGTTGTTAATGACAGTAATGGCAGTGTGCTACTGCAACAGAATCTAGAAAATTTGGGCAGATGGGCTGAGAAGTGGCAACTGAAGTTTAACCATGACAAATGCAAAGTACTGCATATGGGTAGAAGTAACCCCAGAGAAATGTACCAACTGTGTGGTACTACACTTAAGGTGGTAGAAAATGAAAAAGACCTGGGAGTAATTGTGCAATCAGATATGAAGTTTTCTGAGCAATGCAGACTGGCTGCCAGGGCAGGTCATGAGGTTTTGTCAATGATATATAGGAATTTTGCTAGCAGGGAAAAGGATATGATTGTCCCTCTGTATAAGGCAATGGTCAGGCCACGCCTTGAGTACTGCGTACAGGTCTGGAGGCCTCATTTTAGGAAGGATGTAGATTTGCTTGAGTGTGTACAGAGAAGGGCAACAAGATTGGTGAGGGGAATGAAGGGAATCTCTTACCAAGAGATACTTAAGGTCTGCCAATTGCAGTGGCTGGAGACTAGGCACCTGCGTGGTGATCTGATTGAGGTGTATAAGGCCTTGAATGGGTTGAGCACACTGAATTCTGATGGGATCCTTCCACTTGTTCAGATTACGAACCTAAGGGGGCATAAATTCAAATTAAGAAAAGACAGATGTAGAATAGATGTGCGGAAATTTGCCTTTAGCCAGCGGGTGGTTAATTGCTGGAACAAACTTCCATCTGTCGTTGTGGAAGTTGATAGGTTAAATAAATTTAAGGAGGAACTGGACAGGCATTTGGAGGGAATGGTGTGATTTTTTTTTTTTGGCTGATGCTGCATAAGCTCATACACTTGCTTTCTTGCATCACATGCCACTACTACTAACTTAGCCACAACCTATCCTGTAGAAATGGGATTTTATCATATAGACCAAACAACCTGAGAGAGAGATTATTTAGCATAATTTGTGCCTTACCTCTATAGTCCCTGTCAGTGCTGCACAATTTTGATCAGTCTGAATCAGCATGTTTCTAACAGAATTCAAAGCCTCTGTTACTGAAGTAGCACTCTGAGCAATAAAATTATGTGATGGAGAGAAACCTGCATTTTGCAACCTTTGACTAAGTAAAGAGTCACAAGGTTCAGATTCTTTCTGCAAACCAGAAAGTTGCTGAATACTGCTGGAATTTACTTCTGAAGAATTACCTTGTGAATTTACATCAACAAATGTTATAAACAAAGGCCGCTGTTCTCTTGGTGGAAGAGGAGGGTTTTGCTGAAATAAATATAATATTTATTAAGGTTGATTAATCAGTCAAGCAGCAACATAGTGTTAACATAATCTGAGTATTAATTCACTCATAAGATCAAATGTTACAAATGGATTAATTTAACAATTTTAAAACATGAATTCAAGTTATTTCACTCAAAAACTATAACACTGGATATAGCAATGATTTGAATACAGTAAAAGCTGATAAATCTGCAATTAAAACTACAACTTTTATTAAATTTTACCTAAGAGAAAAAAACAACTCACAATCTCATGCTTTACTAAGTACTGCTGCTTTGGCTATTGTTGGCATTGTAAACTATAATTTATAATTTTACTAATTAATTATATTTAATTTATAATACTTAGTGGTATATAATTATATATGGAGGATAGGAAGTGATGCATTTCCTGATATGAATAATACACTTTTGGATATATTTTTCTCATTGGTCCTTCTAACTGACAGCCATCTGTACATCAGTCATACGTGGAAAATGCTTAGTTATTAATTAATTTATTTTAGAATATGAAGAAGAAATTATTTTGACAGCAATTATTTGAATAAAAAATTGCTCATTTAAAAGTTTACATGATGCACAATTTGAAAACATCAGCTGCCAGTCATGATATTAGAAAGCTTATCAAACAGCTATCCAATCATATCACAGCATTAAATTAATTGATACTGCACCTTGGAAGTTACTGAAATGTTTCCTGTGATAAAATTTAGACACCTGTACTAATGGTAATAATACAAATGCCAATATATATTTTTTTAAATCTAACTTAAAGCACCTTAAGGAAAGGAAAGGAAAGGCACCTAAAGTGAGAGAAATAAGCTATAATTGCTGAAGTAGAAATGTTTGGTTGCTGTTTCATCAGAATACTCCATAATATTTCTACAGCAGCTGATGACCTGTGTGCAGTTTATTACTAGTGAAGCAATATAGTATTCTGTTTCAGAAATACAGATTCAATTCCAAATGATATTATACAGTATTAAAGAAAGAAAGAAAAAAAAAAAAAAAAAAAGAAAGAATAAGAAAAAAAAAGAAAGAAAGAAAGAATAAAAAAAAAAGAAAGAATAAGAAAAAAAAGAAAGAAAGAAAGAATAAAAAAAAAAGAAAGAATAAGAAAAAAAAAGAATAAGAAAAAAAAAGAAAGAAAGAAAGAATAAAAAAAAAAAAGAAAGAATAAGAAAAAAAAAGAAAGAAAGAAAAAATAAATAGTAAAACAACTTTTCTAACAGTTATTCTTTCTTTTCAATATCATTATCTATATTCTTTTGGGCACGATTGCTGACACTCAAATTTAATCCTAAGGACAAGAAATTTGACTTTTTTATCAACATTGCCATGCCTGTACTTGCTAAGTAAGTCTTCTGATCTTGTACTCTTAATATCATTAGTGTCCATGTGCACAACAATATCATATTTTGTGCCCTTAAAAGATATCTGCATGTCATCTACTTTTGCCCCTGGCAGACATACCCTGGTTACTATTCCACCCAACCTTTTTGAACAACATATTTCCCTGACAGTAACTACAAGAACCATTGGCAGGTAGTGATCACACATTTGTTAGTTGGAAGATGACGAAAGATGTTGCAGTAGTTAAAGGTAAAGGCAAGGTTTTAATTTCAGAAGAGGGGACTTTGAAAATTTAATGTGATATATGGCATCAAAATAAATTGGGTGGATTACAGAGTTAGCGTGAATATACTTGAATAATGGAATACCTTTAAAGCACAAATCACTGAAGTATTGAACACATACATACCATTAAAAATTTATTGCAGGAGGAGGATACTGAAATGGATGAATGTAGCACTGGCCAGTCAGATAGAGCAGAAAAAGATAGCATGATACAGTTACAGAGTGATGAATAGTGTCAAAGCCTACAACAGTTATAAGTTGAATGGTAATAGTACCAGATAAAGTTAGAGAGGCCAAGGTTGCATATGAGAAGGCACTGGCCAAGAAAGCAAAGAATGAATACAAGGAAGAAAAAGGTGAATCAGATTAGACCCTTTGTGCACCTGACCTAGATAAAACATCAGTAGGAAGATACTGTTTTTAATATAAGTTGTCTACATATTCAATAACTAACATGTGAAATTTCACTCCCGTAGGTAATCATACATTAGATATGGAGCCCGGAATCTGAGGAAGGACTCTATGGTTGACAAAGTGGAGTATCAAGCAGTGATCAAGTTCCTGCATTTGCCGGGGAAGAAAGCTCGGGAAATTGATGAAGAAATGAAAGCTGTGTAGGGGCAGAATTTTCCATCCTATGACATTGTAAAAAAGTGGAAACGGGAGTTCCAGTGCAGTTGTACAAGTGCCTTTGACGAGCCAAAAGAAGGAAGGCCATCAACATCCACAGACAGTGAGACGAATGCAAAGATTGAGCAATGGTGCTGAGCGACAGACATGTGATAATTAATTTCATTGCAAATGCATTGGGAATTAGTTATGGGTCTGCCCACAGCATTTTAAATGACCATCTGCACATGTCTAAGGTCTCCGCACAATGGGTTCCAAGAATGCTGACACCTTTGCAGAAGCAATGTCAAATGCAATGTTCTCCCTAATTGTTGGATTTGTGTAATGCTTCGAACTACTGCAGCACCTACCCTATTCTCCTGACCTAGCACCGTCAGACTTCTTGTTTCGAGAAATGAAGAAACCATTGCATGGAATCCGCTATGATTTGTCTCACGAAGTCATCAATGAAGTGGAATCGTGGTTTCAGGCAAAAAGTGTGGACTTCTATGATCAAGGCATTAAATAACTGATCCATAGATGGAAGAAATGTGATACTATACATGGAGAGTACTTAGGAAAGGATTAAAGTTCCTGTGAAGTTTCACCTTTCCAGGTAAGGGTATGAACTTTTTGATACCCCCTTGTATAAGCATAATAAAAACCAACATTCTATTATGTAATTCTTTAGGTACATAATTACTATCACAAGTGTTGCTATAGAGTCTATAAACAATAAATTTTATAATGTAATCTTATAACATAATAAGTAAAATAGTTTGTTGTTAACATTTGAATAAAAAATTGCTCATTTAAAAGTTTACATGATGCACAACTCCAATATATTACTCCAATCACTACAGTGATTGGAGTAATGTAATGCTGTTATTGTATTTATGTATCTCTTAATATTATATAATTAAGTGGAGTGCTGTACTCATTAATCTAATTAATGAAACTCATGTCTCAAACTAGAGCAGCAAAGCAGAGAGATCAGGTTGATTGGTTAGTTGGTTGTTGTTCAATTTTAAGAGCATCAGAGGCTAAGGTCATGTATGTTGCTCTGTTTATAAATTATGAGTGTTCTGAAGTCGATTTTCTGTTTGCTGGATGAAAAACCATGCTACCCTCACCTGAGACCAACTAACTCAGTCACATTGTGAAAAAGACCCATAAAAATTGCTCCCATCATTGACAGGATTCAAATTCGGGTCTCTTCCACCGGGTGTGGAGAAACACTGATCCTACCAACTGTGCCACCCATGAGTACAGAGAGAGAGAGAGAGAGAGAGAGAGAGAGAGTTATTATTTGTTATTTGGTTTTTTTTTTAGGAGCATTAGCAACTAAGGCCATATTGCTCTGGGGATATGCGGTGGTCATTCCCTGACCTTTCCGCATCCTCCGTATTTGGTGGTCATGGGCTTGAACCCCGGTCTAATCAAGAAGCGTATGCTACGCATTGCTGCTCCTGCCCACCTGGCTACGGAGGTGCCCAAAGAGAGAGAGAGAGAGAGTTCAGGACGATGAGAAAAAAATTGGTTTGGGGGAGGAACTGCTGAGGGCAGTTCTCCTTCAAATCAGGGTATTTGCTTTCCTTGCAGAATATATGTAAAGCTGCCTGTAGTGGGACAGAGCTATAGGAAATGCCTTTGTCTGTTTCTGATGCAAACAGTGCTAAGAGATTAAGCAAAAATTCAGTGTTTTGATTAGCCAGTTTGGATGCTTGAAATAAAGGATTGATGCCCTTAAAGGAACTAAAACAGAGGATCTAGCACTGAGTGCTTGATGGATTCTCCATTTCGATGCTAAAACTGACTCCCTTGAATCAGGCAGAATAGCAAGATCACTAAGAGTAGAAAGTGCACATCCCACAAGTAGTAGTAATTGTTGGTGACTACTGTCCAGGAAATAAGAAATACATTATGCAAAAAAAATAGGTGGAATAGAACCAAGATACATCAACAATATCATAATAACTGTTCAACATTATCACCTTTTAAGGGCACAAATGTTGGTTACTAATTTTTTTTTAAAACATAGCAATTTTATTAAGTAAGCAAGCATCACCTCGTACTTACTTAACAAGCACAAGGTGATGGGGGAAAAAAGCCACAAGGATGGGTTAAATTTGAAAGTGTCTGGAAATTTTCCAAGCATGATTGATAGGTGGTGTATTTGATGAGAGCCCTGCCAATCAACTCAGTCCTGGAGAGATTATACAAGGCTTATGAGGTAGAATTTTCTGAAGCATGGTCTGCATTTGTTCACTGGAAAGCCTGTTTTATGGAATGTGATACACTTAAATGAAAGGGGATGCAAAAATATTTGCTGATGGTGTTAAGTGAGTTAAAAAACTGCTAACTTGGAAAGAGGGATACATAGCCAAATAGTTTAAAAGAATCTTAAGCAAAGGCAAAATTGATTCTTCTACAGCTTTTATTTGAGCACATGCAGTAGCCTAGAAAACAAAGGAGTGGATTTGCCATGAGTCCTCATGGTCCAAGCAATTATATAGGCTGTGACAGGGTTATTAAGGGCATGTGTCCAGGCAGTAAACCCTTGATTTTATGCACCTGTATTTAACAGACTTTAGATTCAACAGACAAAAAAAAAAGATGACTGGCATTAGAGTATATTTTAAGGTGTTCATGGAATAAAGGAAGCTGGAAACTCATGAGTCATGAGCAAATGTCCCAGTTTATGGATAGGCTCAGTATCACCTCGTTTGTGCTCATCTGTGACCTTTATAACCTCAATTACAGTGTATCATCAAAACCATATGACCTATAAAATCTAGTGAAAAGAGAAGGCATGCATATCTGAGCATTGTGCAGAAATTAAAGCTATTAAATAAGTTAGATGCTGGCATGTCCTTTTCTGCATCTGTGAAAAATAGAGTTAAATAAATAAATTTAAAAAAATTTATTTCCAGCTTTTCCAGGCATTACTATATGGTCATAACAAATTGTCTTCTATTGACTATGTATTATGTATCAATCAATAAAGTCACGATAAATAAAAGCTTGTTTTTTATTGTTTAACTTTATTTTGATATTTTTTAATATACGAGGTGCTACCCAAAAGTTTCCTGAAATGTATTTATAAAATAAATACAGACTCACCCTGCGTCTTTTCACCACCGACACCCTCGAAGTCCCCTTGAGAGCGTAAACACCAATCCCAATGCTTCTTTCATGATTTGAATGCATCCTGAAAGTCCTTCTTCATCATAGTGTTCAGAACCACCTGTGATTTGGTTTGGATATCTTTTACGCTGTTAAATCTTCAACTCTTCAGCTTGATTTTCATTCTTGAGAAGAGGAAGAAATCACAAGGGACTAAGTCTGGCGAATAAGAGTGATGGGGGACGATTGTCATGTTATTGGAGGCCAAAAACTGCGCCACAGCGAGAGATGAGTGGGCCGGCACGTTGATGATGAAGGATCCAGTTCTTTGTGCACCATCTCTCTGTACGTTTCCTCCTGACGGCTTCCCTTAACTGCCTCAGAACGTTGCAGTAGAGCTTTGCATTAACAGTCTGGCCAGGAGGGACAAATTCCTTATGGATAATCCTGTCAATGTCCAAAAAAACAGATCAGCATGGACTTCACAATGTGATTGTTGCTTGGTTTCTGGGTCCTACCCATATACCCAACTCTCATCACCAGTGACGACCATAGAAAGGAAGTTTTATTACTCCTAGCCCTTTCTTAAAGATCTCTGCTAACTTCCATGCGATGCTGCTTTTGGTCTTCACTCAGTAACCATGGCACAAACTTGGCTGCAATCCTTCTCATGTTCAACTCATCTGACAAAATCATGACCCAGAAAAGATGCACACTCCATAGCCTTTTCTTTTATTAATGGCTCTGATATTGACATGTTTTGGTCTCAAATCAACTTCATCCACTTAAAAACTGCTTCATCTACATCTTCACAAAGGCATAATTTTGCACACTTCCAACTGCATCCCATTTCCTCAAACAGTTTGAAAATTGAAACGTAGGGTTTTCAGAATGGTTAACTCAGTACTGGCAGGAATGCCAAATTTTAAAGCAATTTCTTCTTTTTTTTTCTTTTAACACCCCGAAATACATTATTAAGCACTTCCACCTTTTCACACTACACTCAAGGATTTCCTCTTAGACACTGTGAGGTTACCTGCATAACAGCTTAAACAAAATTGATTTAGGGACCACTTGTATCTACCATATAAACAGAAACAGGTGAAATTTAGTAAAAGCGTGTATGATTCATTTCTTCGAAACAACAGATGAATTTCCAGGATAAAGAAAAATCACTCTCTCCTAATTCTCTAATAGGGTGCTTACAGTAGAAAACAAGTGGATCAGACCAAACGTCCACGTCTGGAATATGCCTTAATCTTTGCCAATGGCTGTGAAAAAATAGACAGCAGTTGACCAGACTGACTTCTCGGTACAGTAGTGTATACGATGTATAGGTTTTACTTCCTTTTGAGCCATTGCCGACCCACTGCTGGGCAAAGGCCTCTCCCAAAACCTTCCATCTTTTTCTATCCTGTGCCATGGTTAGCAAGTTTCCTCCTGCAGGGTTTTGCAAGCACCACTAAACTGTAAACTGTTTTAGCTCTTAATTCATGCTTTCTAGCATCAGCTCTATTGCCTAAAAGCCAGAGGTGTGAACAATGCATACCTGGGTCTCTCGAAATCAGTTCGTTATATGGAAATTTTCTTTGTTATACGGAAACTATTTTCAATATAATGATCAAGTGAAAATTAAAAAAGTTCACTACACAGAAAAATTCGCTACTTGGATGTTCGTTAAAGAGAGGTCCAACTGAATTTCCCAAAACTAAAAAGATACATCATCACTGATCCTGAAATTGATGAGAAAACAGACCATCAGAGCCTTGAAATGCTATATTTGAACATCAACTGAGTCAACTGTTGAACAATTTTCTTCAAGATTTGTTATGTTTGGAGAATTGGAAGAAACAAAAAAATTCATTAAGTTTGCTAGCCAAAGAGAACCTGAAAATGTTTCAGTGGATTGACCTGAATGATTTTGAAATGCAACTGATTGATTTTCAGAGCAGCTCAATTTGGAGGCAAAAATTTATCAACCTCAGAGCTGATTTAGAAAATATTGAAAGGATACTATTAATGACGAGAATAGAAAAGAAAAGTGCAGAAATTGAAGTATTAAAAGTTTTGAATTCCATTGCTGAAACTTTTGTCTGTTTAAAAGGAGAATGCCAGAGGTGTATTCAACTCGTGCAGTAAGCTAAATAATCTTGTAATAACTGAGAGTTAAGTGGAGGAGAAATTGTTGAAGATAAACACAAGAAAGGCACCTGGGGTGGATGGGATCTATCCAGTTATATTAAAGGAGGCAGCAAAGGAAGTAAGCAAACCCTTAGCCATAATTATAAGAGCTTCCTTGGACTCGGGGGAGGTACCCATAGACTGGAGATGTGCAAATGTGACCCCAATTCACAAAGGAGGATCAAAGGCTGACACAAGTAAATATAGACCTGTGAATTTAACTTCTGTTCCAGGAAATTTAATGGAGGCTGGTTAAAGAAGCACTGCAGGATCATTTAGACAAGACTTCAGTTATAGCTCAGACACAGCATGGTTTTGTTAAGGGGAAGTCTTGCCTGACCAATTTGATTGGATACTATGATGCAGTCACAAAAGAACTGGATGCAGGGAATAACTTTGATATTATATACTTGGATCTTAGAAAGGCTTTTGATACTGTTGCACATGGAAGACTACTGCACAAATTGGAGCAGGTGGCATTGGAGGAAAATTTCTGCTATGGATAAAGGGGTGGTTGAGGGGGAGAAGACAGAGAGTGGTAATCAATGGACACTGCTCATCGTGGACTAATGTTATTAGTGGAGTCCCTCAGGGTTCAGTGTTGGGTCCATTATTGTTTTCTGTATTTATAAATAATATTGATGATGGTATATCAAACTTGATGTCCAAGTTTGCAGATGATACAAAGGTTGGCAGGGTTGTTAAGGACACTACTGATGCTATGCTGCTGCAACAGGATCTGGAAAGGTTGAGCAGATGGGCTGAGAGGTGGCAAATGAAGTTTAACATTGACAAATGTAAAGTACTACATATGGGAAACAGCAACCCCAGAGCAATGTATCAACTCTGTGGTACTACACTGACAGTGGTAGAGAATGAAAAGGACCTGGGGATAATTGTGCAGGCAGATATGAAGTTCTCTGAGCAGTGCAGACGGGATCCAAGAGTAGCTCATGGTGTCTTGTCAATGATATACAGGAATGTTTCTAGCAGGGATAAGGAGGTGATTATTCCCTTGTATAAGGCAATGGTCAGGCCACACCTTGAGTACTGTATACAGGTCTGGAGGCCTCATTTCAAGAAGGATGAAGAGCTAGATGCTGGAACGAGTACAGAGAAGGGCAACAAGATTAGTGAATGGAACAAAGGGTTGCTCTTACGAAAAAAGGCTTAAGTTTTGCAAATTACAGTGTCTAGAGACTAGGCACCGGCGAGGTGATCTGATAGAGGTGTATAAAGCCTTGAATGGTTTGAGCATGCTCAATGCTGATGGAATTCTTCCTCTTGCTCAGAATAATCACCTGAGAGGGCATAAATTCAAATTGAGGAAAGACAGATGTAGATAGACGTGCAGAAATTTGCCTTTAGCCAGCGAGTGGTTAGTTGGTGGAACAGACTTCCATTCCTTGTCGTGGAAGTTGATAGCCTAAATAAGTTTAAGGCTCAGCTGGACAGGTATTTTGAACGAACAGAGGGGTGAAGTGGAAGTGGTTTTTTTTTTTTTTTTTTTGGCTGATGCTGCATAAGCTTGCTTTCTTGCATCAAATGCCTCTACTAATGCTAATGCTAATGTTTCTTGAAGGGTCAAAGGAGATAAGGTGAATCGCTAGTAGCGGCACATTCGTGGATGTGCCAGTTGGAAATAACGTTGCTGAGGGAAGGTGTAATGAGGGTGAGATCAATGTTTGTCTCATTGATGGTAGAGGATTAAGAAAAAAGGTTGATCAGGTTCATTCTTAATCTCCAAGGCACATGAATCTATTAGAACCTCCAGAATACATCCTGTGGAATCTGAGGGGCTGAAACCAAGCAAATGAGTAGGCATTTTAGTCAAGGGCAATAAGGACCCAAGTGCCCACAAGAAGGACAAGTGTACACTCAATCTCTTCAACATGAGGTTCTATATCATGAGCATACTGGATGCAGGCAGTAATAACTGAGACTGTATCTGAAACTTAATAACTAACTGCAGAATAACTGTATCTGAAGTTGCCTTCCAAAGTAGCTGTAGCCATGTGTGGAGTATAAAGAGAGAGGATACAAGTGACAACAATGTCCGGGTTCCTGATGATGATGACCACAAAACAGGAGGGACCAAGGTTTTTATTTTCTGGTATGAAATTAGGTATCCTGAGACCTTACCACAGTAAGGTCTCAGGATACCTAATTTTATACTATAAAATATGAATTGATGTCATTCTGTAAGAGCTTTACTGTGGCAAGGCTCTTGCAGGAGTACAACAATATCCTGTTCTTCAAGATGGTGCAGCTGATTGGCAACTGAAATAGCCTTTTGTGCATTAAACTGTGCAAATTTCAACCTATACTGATTATTGTTTGGTCTGATCCACAGTTAGTCTTGTTTTTTAGCAGCTGCTCATTGGTAAACTGGACAGGCAACATTGTGGATAGAATAGAACACACGTTTATTGATGTTCTTACAATTAGCACGTCTCAAAAGATGATCCTTAACAGGACAATTCTTGAACAAGCGACCAGAGTCACCATAATGGCCACACTCGAACTGAAGTATTGTAAAGTCTACAACACAGGTGTATTTTAGTTCACGACACCAGAATTGTCCTGTTTTGTTGACAATCAAAAGTTAGCATTAGCAAGGGCACATGATGCAAAAAAGCAAGCTTATATAGCATCATCCAAAAAAAAAAAAAAAAAAACACCTTATTTCACCCATCCCCTCGCTCCAAATGTTTGTCAAGTTCTGCCTTGATTCTATTTAAGCTATCAACTTCTACAATGACAGATGGAAGTTTGTTCCAGCAATCAACCACCTGGTGGCTAAAGGCAAACTTCCACACATCAATCCTACAACTGTCATTCCTCAATTTGAATTTATGCCCTCTCAGGCAATTATTCTGAGCAAGAGGAACAATCCCATCAGCATTGAGCAAGCTCAACCCATTCAAGGCTTTATACATCTCAATCAGATCACCTCGCGGGTGCCTAGTCTCCAGACATTGTAATATGCAAACTTAAGCTTTCTTCGTAAGAGCAACTCTTTGTTCTGTTCACTAATCTTGTTGCCCTTCTCTGAACTCGTTCCAACAGCTCTACATCCTTCTTAAAATGAGGCCTCCAGACCTGTATACAGTACTCAAGGTGTGGCCTGACCATTGCCTTATACATGGGGATAATCACCTCCTTATCCCTGCTAGAAACATTCCTGTATATCATTGACAAGACACCATGATACTCTTGCAGATCATCTGCACTGCTCAGAAAACTTCAAATCTGCCTGCAAAATTACCCCACTATTTAGCAGAGAATGATAAGGACCCCTAAGTCCTTAACATTCTCTACCACTGTCAGTGTGGTACCACAGAGTTGATACGTTACTCTGTGATTACTACTTCCCATATGTAGTACTTTACATTTGTCAATGTTATAATTCATTTGCCACCTCTCAGCCCATCTGCTCAACTTTTCTAGATCCTGTTGCAGCAGTGTACTGTCATTAGTGTCATTAACAACCCTGCCAACCTTCGTATCATCTGCAAAATTGGACATTAAGCCTGATATAACATCATCAACATCATTTATAAATACAGAAAACAATGGACCCAACACTGAACTCTGAGGGACTCCATTAATAACATTAGTCCACGAAGAGCAGTGTCCATTAATTACCACTCTCTGTCTTCTCTAACTCAACCATCCCTTTATCCATAGCAGCAATTTGCCTCCAATGCCACACTGTTCCAATTTGTGCAGCAGTCCTCCATGTGCAACAGTATCAAAGGCCTTTCTAAAATCGAAATATATGATATCAAAGTTATTCTTTGCATCCAGTTCCTTTATGACTAAATTATAGTATCCAATCAAATTAGTCAGACAAGACTTCCCCTTAACAAACCCATGCTGTGTCCGAGCTATAACTGAAGTCTTGTCTAGATGATCCTGCAATGCTTCTTTAACCAGTGCCTCCATTAATTTACCTGGAACAGAAGTTAAACTAACAGTCTATAATTACCTATGTCTCCCTTTGATCCTCTCTGGTGGATTGGGGTCACATTTGCACATCTCCAGTCCATGGGTACCTTCCCTGAGTCAGGGGAAGCTCTCATAATTATGGCTAAGGGTTTGCTTACTTCCTTTGCCACCTCCTTTAATATAACTCTGATAGATTCCATCCACCCCAGGCGCCTTTCTTATGTTTCTCTTCAACAATTTCTCCTCCACTTTACTCTCAGTTATTACAAGATTATCTAGCTTACTGACAGAGTTTAATACACCTCTGGCATTCCCCTCCTGAATAACTCCTCATGTGTGAATGTAGATGCAAAATATTCATTTAGTTTGTTAGCTACCTGAGCAGGATCATCAACAGTTGAACCATTGATATCAAGTGGACCAATCTGATTCATCCCCTTCCTTCTAGAGTTTACATAAGAACTCTTTGCTATTTTTCTTTGCATCCTTTGCCAAAGATTTCTCATAATCTGCCTTCGCCTTCCTAACCTCCTTTGTAACTTGGTTAGAGACAAGCTTATATCTATCGTAGGCTTCAGTGTCACATGTTAATTTATATGTATCCCATGCATTTTTATTCTCTGTCACATGTCTAATTAGTTCATCTGACATCCATTTAGACCTAAATCTTGAACAATATTTCTTTGTTGGTATGACAAGCCTAGTAGCTTCCATGATTAATCTTTTGAATGCTTCCCATTTTGAATTTGCTGTTGGTAACATCATCAGTTGGTCCCACCATATAGAATTTAAATACTGTCTCAGACCACCGCAGTCACCTTTACGAAAGCAAAAACCCTTCCCTTTACCCCTGATGGTAGTTATCTCTTTGAGTAAATCCCAATTCAGCACACTGTGATCACTGCCACCTAGTGGTTCCTTTATCTGCAGATTCTTGATGCATGAAGAAACACTACTGATAATCAGATCAAGAGTATTACTCCCTCTAGTTGCATCCCAAACATGCTGCTATAGAAAAACAATCATCCAATAAATCCACAAAAGCCTTGCTAGTGTGTGTGACCAACCCACAAATTCCAGTCAGTCTCTGGGAAATTAAAATCCCCCATTATAAGATACTCTGATTTACTGGCCCACTTTATTTCTCTGCATAACTGTTCATTATACTTATCTGATTCATTTGGCCTATAACACACACCTATTCTCATTTTTCCTTTCCCAGTGCTTATGTCACACCAAACAGACTCAACATTGCATTGTCCACCAACATCAATTGGAGGCAGTTCCTTAGATTTTATGTGTTTCTTAACTAACAGCATAACCCCTCCTCCCTTTCTGTCCTGTCTATCCTTTCTGTACACATTGTACTCCCCAAATTCCAGTTCTGCACTGCTTATGTCTGGGTGACACCATGTCTCTGATATCCCAACAATATCTGCCTTCGATGCCTTGACTAGCACTTCAAGCTCATCGAATTTATTAACTACTGTATACTCCTAGCACTGGTGTACATGCAAGTATACATGCACCTGTTTCTACTCTTAGTTACCCTAACACAGCCCATGTATTTACTTGTTCCACTATGACTCCCAGCAGTCCTGGAAATCCCCAATGCCTTGCTTTCCAGACTGCTGCTCAATTGCATTTCAATAGAAGTAGTGCAAGAATCACTTTTACCTCTGCCAGCGGCTACTGTTAATCTATTAGTCTGTGTATCCCCCCCAAGATAGTAGTTTTCAGACCCATTAACTCTGCCTCGATAGCATCAGCAAATATTCTTGCCCCCTTTCTATTTAAGTGTATCCCATCCCTGTAGAAGCAGTTTCTCCTGTTCTGTGCACATTCCTCATGGGATGAAATGCACAAGAACAATGAGTAGGTTGGAACTTGCAGAAATAACAGTAAATAGCAGGAAGATAGCACATGGGGGTGGGAAAAGATATCAGGTATCCCAAGATGAATGTTTTATTGTTCTCCTGTTTCATTGTCCAATTGTTGGTTTGTTTGTTTGTTTTGTTTCGGTTTTTTGGCGCATTAGCAACTACGGCTATAATGCGCCATCCAATTGTTGGCCAACTGTTTTATTGTCCTCTGACAAATGTTTGCTGAGATGAAGTCATTGGTCAAATTCAACAAAGGAAAAGCAAGGTGGCAGAGAGCAATTATAAACATGGCTCTAGCTTGGGAATGGGTGGGTAAAAGTGGGAAATAATGATATTACTGGGAAGCTCAAACAAAAATGATACACAAGGGTGGGACCCCTCTCCACTCATAGAAGGAGCAGTAATTTGTGCAGCAACCCTAAAACATCAGGAATACCACACTGATGCAAAGTCTATGGGCACAGTGCTCTTGTATGCCATAGATTTATATAAACTTATAACACAAATTATTCCTTAATCTCTTAATGGATGAAGAAAAAACTTATACCACAAGTGCTTTAAGACATGCTAAATCTGATGATATCTGAGTTTCTGAAATCTGTTTTGAAAATTCAAAGTTTTAAAAGAAATTCCAAGACCTCAAAAAACATATATTTTCATAGTACAGATAGGAAGACAGTAGCCAACATGACACATTACGGGGTATCGTTAACTATGAATTTTTCCAGAATGATCCATCCTTATGGCTGGGCCAGGTCTCCTTTTACTATAAGTTTTATAGCACTACATGTTGGTTACCCCTCTAAACTCCTTCACAGAAAGGGATACTAAAATCAATAAAAGAAAAACCTATGCCTTTCCTTACTGAAAGCAACTGTATATAAACAACTAGAAAGGTTCTCCAGTGAATGATGGGATTTCAACCTATACCTTAAAAAAAAAAAAAAAAAAACAGGGTGCAGTAATATAAAACACATAAATCACTTCTAATTACAGTCAATATCTACCTCTGCAATGGTCTGTGTATGATACTCTGCCACAGTCCTGATTTGATTTACCCAAAACTGTCTGTCTTTAACATCACTAGCTATAAAATAAATAAATACTCTATTAATATAACCAAAATAAAATAACTTGTTAACTTCAGAAGTAACACAATACACTAAATTTTATGGTACTGAAATTTCAAGAACTGACTGAAAGGTGACTGAACAAAGTTGTACAATTTTAACTAAACAGGGTGAGCGACATCACTTGCCAGCTGAACAACATGACTGAAGTCATTACAAAAAACACAGCTCATTTTGTCTGTTCAAAAATGCAGTGCACAAGTAACGTGAGTACTAGCAGGGGTGAAGATTGGAGAAAATAGCAATTCTGCCACACTGCATCAGATGGATGGTGTCTTTTCCATTAAAAGTATATATTCAGACATGAAAGGGATCGTTAGCATCTATCTCTTCTGAAAGACAAAGTTCCATATAATTGAACATTCAAATCATTAACATCTAAAACAAAAAGAGAATAAATGCTCACACTGTTGTCATTCCATAATAATAACTAGAAATATTCAGAATTAATATAAAACATATATTTATTTGTTATTAAAAATATACAAAAATTCAATTAAACATGTAATAAAATATTTCATGTTTAATTGAACAAGAAATTAAAAATATATAATTAAATAAATTCTAAAAACTGAAAAAAAAAACCCACAGCTTTCTTATCTGTAACATGAAAAAAAATGTAGAAGTGTTGCACAGAATAAAAACGAAGAAGAAAGAGAGAAAGGAGAAGGGGAAGGAAAGGAGAGGAAAGAAGTAATTCATAATTGTCTGAGGTTAGTATTATTTAAAACCACTCATGAATTACTTGAAAGAAGGGAAGGAAAGTGGGCAGGTAGGAATGGGGAAGAGAAGACTAGGGAGGCAAACCATCCAACTCATGCAGTACTACAGGCTCAAAGTGAGATCTATTCACATGCCATCATTTCCATTCAAAGTGTATCTAATGTTGCATATGTGGGCACATTCCAACCAGCAACAGACCTTGAAACTTCATGTACTATCGATAATTTGAATTCATAACAAGAGGTCGTATTCCTCCTGCCAGTAGTGCATGGCTATCATTGATTGGTCAAAATCAAAATTCTCAAAGGATATAATTGGCCTTTCAAGCAGTGCTATAGATGACAAATGGCTTCACCAATACAGCTTACATTGTATATAAGGGTATTTAAAGGGAGATACACAGTCTGCAGTTTCTTACCAGGAACTTGCCAGGCTAATATTGTAATAGCACAAAATCCTAGCAATACCCTGAGATAACCCTGGGTAGAAAGGTATGCCAGCAAAACTGTAAACCCAGTCTGAGTTAACATAGGAGTGTGTGATGGGGGAAAAAATCAATATTTGTGTGTTTCTGATTTAAAAGCAATTCCCAGTAATTAAGCAGTAAGTGGTTAAGTGAAAGGGTACATAAGTACATGTGTCCTGTGTGAACATGGTTCCAGCCTGCATGACTAAGGCTGTTCTGACTGATGGTACACTATTCACACATTCATGGACAGGGCACAGTTACATTAAAACTCGAAACAGAAAGACATGAATAAATAGTCAGAAATGTCCTTCCAGAGACTGTGACTTCCCTCAAGATAAGTTAAATTACCGGAAGCTATTTTAACCCAGAAACATACGAATGTTGATTTTTTCCCAATCACACACCCCTACGTTGGACTCTAACTGAACTTCTGTTGTAGTTTGCATCGCTTTCTACCCAGGGATATCTCAGGGTATTGCCAGAATTTTGCACTGTTACAATATTAACACTGTGCAGGTTCCTGGTAAGAAACAACAAACTACGACCTCCAGCCAAGTGATGTTAACACTTGGCTGTCCCCAGACTAGGTACACTAGCGTGAGGACAGTCGGCAATTACTTCTTTCCTTCCTCTCTTCTATCTATATGATACTTTTAGATTTTTTTTTATGCATATATGCTCAAAATTCTTTCCAAATTTTACAGTTTGTAAAGACAACATACAGATGCCAAGAACTCCTGTGTTTTTAGATTCTATTTCATTATATTTTTAATGCTTTAATTTAGTATATTTTAAACATTTTATAATATTTTATTATATGTTTAATTGAAGTTATTTAGATTTTATTTGAATATTTTTAATAACAAATTAATATATTCTGAAATCTGGTCAAAGCAGTCAAGAATTGTTCATATATTCAGCTCCTGACTTCTGAGGGTTTTTCAGTTATCAAAATAAAGCATAGTTCTTTTTTTTCATTTACGATAACCGCTCCTAGGGGCCTGGAATAAGGTGTGAAGTGGACTGCCAGTGCAGTAAGCAAGAACTAGATTGGGCATTCATACCACAATCTTGGGGTCAGAAGAGTATACCTGTGATACTGAGTGGGGGGAGAGGGAGTGTAATGTATGCACTGATCTCAAATTAAAACTAGGCACATTACTAGAAGAATCTGAGTCTATCTAGAGACAAATGTAACTGAAAGCTCACCAAGGAATCAAAATTAACTTGTTAACTATTATGTGATGGACCCCAGATTTGGCCTCAGAACAGAAAAATCAGTGCATGCTGCTCTGGTTCAAAAGGATCTAGTTTCAATAGGTGGTTCCATGTCAGGGAAACAAGAAACATTTTTTATAATTAGGTGGAACCAGGGGTGTCTGCCTAGGGCTACAATTAATGATGTATCACCAGCAGATTGTCAGCTTTTAAAGAGAGAATTATTATTCATGTGGGACCTAATTACATTAAGCACACATGATTTGATGATTTGTTACATAAATATAGGACCATATGAAAAACTGCCATGGTTAGGTCAGAATGTATATGCATCTGCAATTCTTTCCAGGCACAATAGGAGGAAAAATATGCTGAGAGCCTAATGGATTAACTCAAGGCTTGAGGGACTCTGCAAGACTTTTGGAATGAAATTATTATCAGTGTGGTCCATACTTGTAGGATAAAGGAATCTATTTTATAGTGACAGGATATATTTGAACAAAGGTGGTTCAAGGTTTTTTTTTTTTGCCAGTATTATTGAGATTACCTTAGTGGTTCAGGGAAATGCTAGTTGGAGGGTATAAGGCTGATATAGATATGTATTTATCTGATGATATAGATTAAAGTAATTCTTACATACATTCCAAGAGTTCTTATTTATTACCACAACAGCTGATATTGGCAAGATGTTCTGAGGGCAACGTCTCTTAGGAGCAGAAAGCTAATGCTAGGAAAACAAGCTTAAATAACTTCAAAAGGTTGCAAGCATAGTAAACTACATAACACTTAGTCTTAACTGTGCTTTCAGTAATGTCAGGAGTACTAGTCAATGAAATGAATGAATTTGAAATCTTGGTTAGGACAACTAATGCTAACATAACAGGGCTAACAGATATGTGGTGCCACCTGGAAATAGGGAATGATGCATTTCATTATAGCATATAAAATGTATTTATATGCTATAGTGAAATGCATCACTATAGCATATAAAGGATAAGGAAGACAGAAAAGCTGGTGGGTCATGCTTCTTCAAAAGCTACCCTAGTGCAACAAAAATCTTCCCAGATTAAGAGGCAATGCATGCTAGCATAGAATCTGTGTGAGGCAAGTTAGGTGGAAGAGTAAAGGTATAATGAGAGTAGGAATAATCTATAGACCAGATAACTACAAAAATGATGTGACAAGAGCCAAGCCTCTACATAAATGGGATGGATGAGGAGTGTGAATATCTTATTATGGGGGATTTAAATTTACACCTAATTCATTGGAGTAAGTGAGAAGGAAATTCATCACAGGGAACAAAATTTTTAAATCAATCAGATGATTGTTATTAGTATCAGCATATCAGGGAAAGTGCTAGGGACAAGAATATCCTAAAATAGATCATTCATGAACCAGATGACATCACAGGAACCATTAGCAAGGAGTGATCACAAAGTTATAAATTAAATGTTTAGAATAGAGGTATCAGTTGTTGTAGGTAAAAGTGTTAATTTTCAGGAAAGGAGATTATGATCAACAGTTTAAGGTGCTATGTGGCCTCTATCAACTGGGGAGAAAACTCACACAGCATGAATACATTAGAAATATTGTATGCATTTAAAGCTATAGTCACAAAAGCCTTGAATGCATATATACCAAAAAGAAAATACGGCACAACGGGGATGCCGAGATGGACAAGTAATGAGCTAGCCAGTTTAAAAAAGCAGAAAAAGACAGAATGGAAAAGTTAGAGCAATAAAAAAAGTACCAAAGCCTATAACAGCTACAAATTGATCTGCAATGGTACCACAGAAATGTTAGGTTGACAAAGGCAGATTATGAGAAATCACTGGCTAAGAGAGCAAAGAACATGGGCAAGGAGGTTTATATGTATACAAATACTAAGAAGAAAAGAGGGAATAAGTTTGGACCTTTGTATAAGGGATGAAGGAAAGTTATAGATAACCTTGCTGATGCTGCAGATGAATTGAACAGGTGCTTTGCATTGATATTTACAAAAGAAAGAACCTCTTCATGGTGAGAAGAAACTGTATGAATGAAGTTAGAAAGCATAAAATTAGCAATGGTGAAATTTCAAATTATTTAATAAAAAAAACTTTTGAGCACTAAGGCAAGTAAGGCTCCTGGAGTTGTTGGCATACACCCAGTAATTTTGAGGGAAGCAGCAAGGGAGTGCATTGAGCCACTAAGGTTAATCATGAGATCATTACTAGACTCAGATGTTTTTCCCTTGAATTGAATAAGTGGGAATGTATCACCAATACATAAATGTGATCCTAAGAGTGAAGTAAGTAATATTGACTGGTCAGTCTGACTTCAGTGGTTGGTAGGGAAAATCATCAAAGCACTGATCAAAAATGCAATATGGGATCATTTAGACAGAAATAAAATTCTGAAATATATGCACGGAAAATCATATTTAATTAACCCTCAATCAATCATATTCAATTAATATATAAGAGAAAATCATATTTAATCAACATGGTTAACTACTTTGGCAGAGTCATTCATGAGCTGGATGAAGGAAATAATTTTAACATTGTTTACTTGGATTTCAGCAAAGCATCTGACTCAATTCCACATGAAAGGTTACTCTATAAGCTGAACATACTCAAATCACAGGGACAATCCTTAGATGGATCATGCATAGAGTGGTTGCAGGGCAGTAGGCAGAGGGTTGTGATTAATGGCTACTCTTCACATTAGGCTAACATAAGAAGTGGAGTTTCCCAAGCATCAGTACTAGGATCACTTTTTGTTTTGATTTTCTTAAATGCCATTGAAAAATAGATAGAGGGTGTACTCTTAAAATCAGTATAGTAGTTAATGATAGCATAAAAAGAGCTTTTTCAGTGCCATTTAGACTTTGGGTATGGCCAGAAAAGTGACAGCTATGTTTTAATGCAACAAAATGTATGGTCTTGTACCTAGGGCACAGCAACCCCAGAAAAACCCAATGACTCCAATGAGTAAAATGAACAGTTGTGCAGAGAAATAGAGTGGGCCAGTAAATCGAAATGTCTTGTAATGGGGGATTTTAATTTTTCCAGATATTGACTAGAACTTGTGGATTGGTCACTTGCACGCTATAGCAAGACTTTTGTGGATTTACTGGAGGATTGCGTTTTACAGCAACATGTTCGAGGGGCAACCAGAGGGAGTAATACTCTTGATCTTATTATCAGTAGTGATTATTCATGCATTAAGAATTTACAGATAAAGGAACCACTAGGTGACAGTGATCACAGTGTACTGATGTGAGTTTTACTTAAAGATGTTACTATTATCAAGGGTAACTAAGAAATACTGTAAGGTTCAGCCCTCAATGGAGGTCAGATGAATTAATGAGGCTCGTGACAGAGAAGAAAAATGCATGGGATGCATATAAATTATCATGCGACACAGAAGGCTATGGCAGATAAAAGCTAGTCTGTAATCAAGTCACAAAGGAGGTTAGGCAGCCAAAGGCAGATTACAAGAAATCTTTGGCAAATCTTAGTCTTAGTCACTGTTCCCTCCCCCATGTCCGTCACTAACTAACCACATGACTATCGCCCTCGTGGTCGAGTATGTATTCTTTCCATTGTGAAAGGATTAACAGTTCCAGTTAATCCTTTCACAATGGAAAGAGAACCCTGAAGACATACAAAAGGGGAGAAATTAGTTTAAAAGCTACGTGACAATTTGTACACGAATGTCATTTTGAAAATTTGTTCAGAAAAGTTAGAGTTATCGGAAGTTCAGTTCGAGTAATCGAGAGAGTTTAACATGGAATCTCCACTAAAAGGGCTGGGACTTCAATAAAAATTCGAGTTATCGAGAGTTGACTGTACAGTATTTACATTTCTGTAGCCTACTCATTATCTACTGGGGGCAAAATGTGCGAGGCGAAATGCAGGGGGCCACTTTTCCGTAAACCACTGTAATCATCTCTGCAAAAACAAAATTCCTTCCCTTATCCATAACAATAGTCAGTTCTGTGAATAAATTCCATATCAATATACTGTGGCCAATGCTTAAGAAGTGAATACTTTGAAGAAGCACCTTCATTTTAAAATTTTTAATACATAATGAATCACTGCAGATAATCAGATCAACAATATTGCTTTCTCTTATTACCTCTCTAATATGCTGGTATAAAAAACTGTCCTCCATAAAATCCAGAATTATTTTGCTACTGAGTGAGGTGATGACAACCTGTTGGCCTGTTTTATCTGTCTATGTAGCTGTTCAAAAGTCATCACAGTCATTTGCCCAATAATATACTCCTATGTTCTTTGATGTTTGTCAACATTTGCGTGAAATGTTTAATCATTCTGTAATAAACACACATAAGACACCTTACACTGTTTCTAGAATTACTGAATTTCCTAGCCAATAAAGAATATTATTATTATTATTATTAGCTGTATGGTGCAAGGAAGCCCGAGGCTTATGCTGCACCAGCCAAAAAAAAAAAAAAAATCCCGAGTTACCCTGACAGAGAGAGAGAGATGTAGAAGGGAATCACCAAGAAAGAGAAGAATGATGATATCCAGCTCAGGACCCTGGGTGTGCCAAGCCCATACTCACCAGATGTGAGCCCCTGGGGTTACATTATTAAGTATATACTGTATTATGATTATGAAAAAAACAAATTACTAACTATGAGACTAAATTACAGATTATAAAACATACAATTTTCTTTAATTTCTCTCTCTGATTTTTTTTTTTTTTTCCAACTCTGAATTTCTCTCTTTTACGGTAAACTTCATAACCTAGTGTTATCTACGCTTGCAAATCATATCTATGTGGTCAGTCAAACAGAGATGGTGTCAGCTTGTGATCAGTATGACATTACTCACTTTAGGACAGTTGAGAAAATATCAGCTAGAAAATGTCCAATGTGGATATAACTGGAAAAATGTATGCCTTCATAATCTGTAATTCAGTCATGCAGACTAAATTACAGATTAAACTTCATGATCAGTAATTTAGTCTGTTAAAAACTGTAATTTAGTCTTCATAACTAAATAGCAGGTTATGACGTATACGTTTTTCCAGTTGTACATACTGAGCATTTTCTAGATCTTATTACAGCAAGAATATAGTGAGGTATAATTATATGATGATGATAATATAAATATGGTAGAAGTACAACGGAAGTAAAAGATACAAGAAAAGTGAAAAGGTGAAATATAAATGAAATTATTCAAATGACAAACACTAAATTCATTAAATCTATTTATAATTGAAGAAAATTATGCATTTATAGATAGATAATATGTAATTTTATGTATCTATAAATTGGGAATTATAAATTTGCCAATTATATTACAGTTCAACAAGCATAATACAAATAAAATGAAATGTTTAATAAGAGCAAATATATATATATATATATATATACACTATCATTGATTTGTATTAAATATTAACATAAATTAAATTATAATAAAGTGAATAAAAAAATAAATAAATAATTAGGCGTTCATTAGAGGCAGCGACACGCAATTCCTCCATATGAGGCCGAAATACATCCAATATTTTAAATTAAATAAAACATAAGCCAGTAGTATGGCAATAACTGTAGAGCGAAAATTAACATATAAATAACCCAAATAAACAAACAAATGAAAAAAAGGAATAGACATAATAGTAGCCCGATATCCCTTATATAATTTCGAGTTTTAAATCCGATTAATAAAAACTATACAAATTTTAGAATAATGCCAATTATATAATAATTTAGCGGTACCCCCCAGAGGTACCAGTTCCGAAAGACGTGAAATATCACCAAAAGAGGGTTAAAGGAACTACCAAACGATAACAAAATCAAAATAAATTAAAATAAAATATAGACTATTGATTATTTATTTAGTTTATTATAATTTAAATTTCGTCAACATTTAATATAATTCAATAGTAATGGTCGATATGCTAATTTAGCAACGCCCGTGTCGCCATCTATTTTCCTTTTTTCTTCTATATAAGCTGATTCAGCTTACAGTATGTCAGTGGTGTGGCTCTGCTCTAGAGTGCTGTCTGTTCTATAGTTTATTTTTCGCTGCATAAGGACCACCGCCGTGCAAATCCTCTGCACTGGTGGATCGATCGGAGGAGGGAGGGTGAAATGGTACTTCGATCTTTTCACCAAGGCAAAGATTTGTATAGCGATTGAAATGCAGCGATTCCATGACCATTATTGGCCTCGTGGTCCTCTGTCGATATGGGGCATAATGGTCAGTCTATATTTTATTTTAATTTATTTTGATTTTGTTATCGTTTGGTAGTTCCTTTAACCCTCTTTTGGTGATATTTCACGTCTTTCGGAACTGGTACCTCTGGGGGATACCGCTAAATTATTATATAATTGGCATTATTCTAAAATTTGTATAGTTTTTATTAATCGGATTTAAAACTCGAAATTATATAAGGCATATCGGGCTACTATTATGTCTATTCCTTTTTTTCATTTGTTTGTTTATTTGGGTTATTTATATGTTAATTTTCGCTCTACAGTTATTGCCATACTACTGGCTTATGTTTTATTTAATTTAAAATATTGGATATATATATATATATATATATATATATATATATATACAAATATATATATATAAAAAAACAAGCAAGATTAAATTAAGAATGAATCACTGATTCACATAATCACACCTATATCATACCAATCTAATTTCCTCAGAACTTAATTTAATGGTATAATCTCATAAGTACCTCTTAATCTGTAAGCATCCCCACATGCTGCACTGATTGTAAAAGATTGTTCATCTTCATCACTAGGAGATACAACAGCTCCCTACACAATATGAAACAACATATAGAATTATTTGTTTGACAAGAACATATACTACATATGTAATCATATTACTTATGTAAAATTTTTCTATGATTGCAAAGCTTTTAGCTTATTCCACTTTTAATTTCCCACTATAAATTACTGAGTACTGAATTTTTTGCTATTTTTTTTCAGATTTTAACCCGCTACCTAACAAATTTGGAGTATTCTATAAACCAAAAACAATGAAATTTATAAATTTAAATATCTAGTAGAATTACATTAGTTTAAATTTTAGTATTCTTCTAGAATGATATTCACTTTGGATCTCCATCAATAATTATTTTTTTAACTGGAAAAGTTTAGCCATAAAAAAATTCTTTATGGCACCATATATGTCAAAAACATTTCTATAGAGTTTTGGTTTCCTTTTTTCTGCCCACTCACTACTCCCCCCCCCAATTTGCATGTAAAGTTGTTAGGAAAATTTTTTTGGGACAACAAGACTGTTGTTTCTAATCATATTATATAATATGTCAAAATTAAGAATAAACTTCTTTTAAAAGTTTTCTATTTTAATGTATTTCTTGGCTTCCCTCCCCAAAAGCTGAAAGGTGAAGAAGTACCATGTGCCTATTGTTGTTACAGTTTTTAGCATGCCCTAGACAGTTCAGATCATTATGTCTACAGAAAATATCTTTTCCCAAAAGGTTCATCTAGCTAAAAATATCTATGATGAAGTGCTTGAAACATTAAAAGTTAAATTCATCTGCAACTATAGAAAACTGGATTGCCAGCTTTAAAAGATGTCAATTTGACCTTGAAGATTATTCAAATGCCATATCCAGTCACTAGCAGAGAAAAAAACCGACCAGTTTGTGAAATCTGTATAATAATTTGCATATAGTAGTAGTAGTAGTAGTGGCACATGATGCAAGAAAGCAAGTGTAGGAGCTTATGCAGCATCAGCCAAAAAAAAAAAAAAAAAAAAATCACACCATTCCCTCCAAATGCCTGTCCAGTTCCTCCTTAAATTTATTTAACCTATCAACTTCTACAACGACAGATGGAAGTTTGTTCCAGCAATTAACCACCCGCTGGCTAAAGGCAAATTTCCGCACATCTATTCTACATCTGTCCTTTCTTAATTTGAACTTATGTCCCCGTAGGTTGGTAATCTGAACAAGTGGAAGGATCCCATCAGAATTCAGCGTGCTCAACCCATTCAAGGCCTTATAGACCTCAATCAGATCACCGCGCAGGTGCCTAGTCTCCAGCCACTGCAATTTGCAGAACTTAAGCCTCTCTTGGTAAGAGAATCCCTTCATTCCCCTCACCAATCGTGTTGCTCTTCTCTGTACACGCTCAAGCAAATCTACATCCTTCCTAAAATGAGGCCTCCAGACCTGTACGCAGTACTCAAGGCGTGGCCTGACCATTGCCTTATACAGAGGGACAATCACCTCCTTTTCCCTGCTAGCAAAATTCCTATATATCATTGACAAAACCCCATGACCCGCCCTAGCAGCCTGTCTGCACTGCTCAGAAAACTTCATATCTGACTGCACAATTACTCCCAGGTCTTTTTCATTTTCTACCACCTTAAGTGTAGTACCACACAGTTGGTACGTTTCTCTGGGGTTATTTCTACCCATATGCAGTACTTTGCATTTGTCAAGGTTGAACTTCAGTTGCCACTTCTTAGCCCATCTGCCCAAATTATCTAGATCCTGTTGCAGTAGCACACTGCCATTACTGTCATTAACAACCCTGCCAACCTTTGTGTCATCTGCAAACTTCGACATTAAGCCTGATATACCTTCATCAATATCATTGATAAATACACAAAACAAAAGTGGACCCAACACCGAACCCTGTGGGACTCCACTAATAACATTAGTCCACGAAGAGCAGCACCCATTGATTACCACCCTCTGTCTTTTCCCACTTAACCATCCTTTTATCCATTGTAGCAACTTACCCTTAATACCATTCTGCTCCAATTTGTACAGTAGTCTTCCATGCGCAACAGTGTCAAAAGCTTTCCTGAAATCCAAGTATATGATATCAAAATTATTTTTTGCATCCAGTTCCTTTGTGACCACATCATAATAACCAATCAAATTTGTCAGACAAGACTTTCCCTTAACAAACCCATGCTGTGTTTGAGTTATCGCTGCAGTCTTGTCTAGATGATCCTGCAATGCATCTTTAACCAGCGACTCCATTATTTTACCCGGAACAGAAGTTAAACTAACTGGTCTGTAATATGTCCCTCCATCCCTTTGTTCAGAATTCTCTTTGAACTTCAATAACTCAAAGACTAAACAATATCTTGACCTGATTCCTTTTGCAATAGGTATTATTTAGCAGTAAAAATTTTCTGACCGATTTTCAAATCTTGAGAATTGATTTAGCTCTCAGCAAAACTAACTTACCATATACTTTGAAGAGAAGACAATTTCTTAGCTTTTGCCATCACAATCAACAAATCTCAGTGTCAGACTTTCAACAAAGTTGTCAATTTTTCTCAACTTTACATAGCAGTTTTCAGGTCCAGATAATTTTTGTGCAATAATTGCAATTCTGGAAAATACAGAAAAGGAAAATACAGACATACATGTAAATGTATGTCTGTACATGTAATTGACATACATGTAAAAAATTATCAAATTGAAATTTTGCTGGAATCCATTGCTAACACCTTAGCTAGCAGCGAAGGGAGCCAAGGGAAAGGTTTTTGTAATTACTCTGATATTAATCTTTACTTCTTCTCTGAAACAGTTTTGACGAAATATTCACCATGGGTATTCTAATGATTCTATAAAATGGCAGAATCCTATAAAATCCTACAGAATTCTAAAAAATTGACAGAAGAGACTTTACTAATACCTCACACATCTTTAGAAAATAATTCAGGAAGATTTGGGCACAAAAGAATTATCAGAAAAATGCACTCCTAAATGTTTGAATGCAAACCAGAAAAGATGAAGGATTGTCCCATCAAAGACAATTCTCACTCAATTTCAGGCAAACAGCAAAATTTTGAAGCTTAATTTTAACTGACAATGAAAGTTGGTTGCAGTTATGTGATCCAGAAATCAAACAACAATCAATGGAGTAGAAACAATGGTTCACTAAGACCAAAAAAAAAAAAAAAAAATTCTGCACTTTTTTTTTTTTTTTTTTGGAATTGTAAGGGAATAAAAGTGTTTAACTATTTGGAAAAGGGTTTGATAATTATATTTAGAGTATTATTGATTGTTATTAGCAAAAGTAATTGAAAATGTAAAATGAAATCACATGTGGAAAACTTTCATATGAAACTTTGCTCTTGTACAAAACTTACATTACAAAAATTGGATTTAAATTATAAATCATCTAACTGATTCTCTAGATCTGGTCCCCTCAGCCTATCATTTATTTACTCAACAAAAAAAAAAAAAAAAAAACACCACCAGTTGAAAGGAATGAAATTGCCACAAATAATAAAGTCATTATTGCTACAAAAGGGATGGTTTTTAAATCCAGACTTCTATTAGAATAACTTAAGTCCCTTAGAAGTTTGATGTAGCAAGTTTGTAAATATTAGAGGATGAATAACCACACATTTTCTTTTCTCATAAATCTTTTATTTATATGACAGGCTATATAAATTTTAGTGCTTGTTCCTTTCCCTTCAGTGAAGTTAATGACAGTTACATTCTTGAATTTATTACATAAATGGATTTTTCTCATAAGAAATGCTTTTTTTTTTTTTTAGAGGGAGGTGGGATCATTCCTAGTATTTGGTAAGTTTTACCTATTTCACAAAATAAAAATAAACACAGATCTAGTAAGCATATTAACTTCTTTATCAGTTTTATTATGAACATATTGTAATTTAATTTATAAATTTGAGCAGGACATTAATTGGTAATACTACTAAGTTAGTTTCAAGAGAAAAGTTTTTCATATGATAAAATTAAATTATATTGCAAATTTGGGAAGAGGAGTACTAAGCCAACCAAAGTGGATAAATTATATGCTGAAACTTTATCACCATAAAGCAAGCAACTAAAAACTCATACTGGCTGGAACATCACTTCAATCCACAAGGTTGCTGCTGTCCTTGTCAGAGAACAAGGACTTCATGCTAAATATGCTACTGAAAGACTCATCAGATTTGGTCATTAGAAGCTTAAATGGCAAAGAAGTGGAATTAGAAGAATTAGGTCAATATTATATCTGAAAAGAAAAGGCTACAGAAATAAAGTGAATGAATAGTGCAAGGAGAGCCACAACTAAACAATTATTTATAAGTTAATAAGATATTGTAAATTGGTTGTGAAACATTACCAACTAAAGTTATTTGGGCAGAATTTAATAATAAAAGTTGGGTGATGAAATTTTTCTGTGCATCTGGCTTTGTTAAAGAGACAGACATACAGACAGGGGGGAACCTCTTTAATATCTTAGAAATATCAGTAGTAACTAGTAACAAACAATAGGATTACTTCTAAGTTTAAATAACAAGGTATAAAATGACAATTTATATCTACAACAATATTTCAGGAAAATTTAAAGAGAAAGGTATGCCTTACAATAACAGTAAGTCTACTAGAGTTTTGTAGAAGGCATGTCCTATTAATTACAAACATAGTATTTCAGCATAAAGATAGTATTTCAGCATTAAATCTCCATTCCAACAATAACAAACTTAGAGGGAGCATAACAGAAAACAAGAAAAGAACAATTGATTTGTATCATTATTGAAGAGGATCTTAAAATAAGAATTGATAAGTGTATACAATGGATTTCTGATTTGAAATTATAGTCATCTCATATTGAGCACATTAAAAATGAAAATTAGCATCAAATGTATGAAGTGCTAAATTAGACAAAAAACAGAAAAGCTCTTAGATTTGTTAATAACTATTAAACATAGAAACATTCTTCCTTAAAAGCTAAATAGCATTTCTGTGTCTGTGATTTAGTTAAATAGCATTTCTGTGATCAGATTTCTAGCAACTATTAAACATAGAAACACTTTTGAATAAAACTTAAATATCGTTTCTATGCCTGTGACCACCATAAAAAAAATAACTGCTCTTCTTTGAGGAAACGTTAAAACACTTGTTATAACATGTGCTATTTTGCTAAATAAAGACTGTATTGACTGTATTATTCAAAATGTGAAGTATTTCAAAGCTGCTACCCTTCCCAGACTAAAAATATATGGTTTTATATGCATTTCAGTATGGATTATTCAATATACTTCTACAATGAAATTTGAAGTCTGAATTTGGTTCCACAACTTTTAAATGATTTGTCTAATTTGAAAAGACTGCCAAAACAGATAAAAACTGTTAAAACAAAATTGAATGGAGGTATTACAAAAATTTGCTATTTTTTTTTTGTAATTTTATAGGCTTGTATGCTTAATCCAAGGGTGCCTCCGTAGCCAGGTGGGAAGGAGCAGCAGTGCGTAGCACACACTTCTTGATTAGACCGGGGTTCGAGCCCGTCACCAGCAAATACGGAGAATGTGGAAAGGTCAGGGAATGACCACCGCACATTCCCGGAGCAATATGGCCTTAGTAGCTAATGCTCCTAAAAACCAAATAACAACAACAACAACAACAACAGCTTAATCCATAAATGTTTCTTTTTGCTTACATAAGACATTACTATATTCAAATAAATGTAAATTATTGAATGGAACTGAATTTTATCTGCCATCTAAGCTCATTTTCTCCTACTGCATTTGCTATGGCTGTGTTTCCTTCAATGGCCCCTGGTAGTGTACAGCTGAGGCTTATAGCACACATTTCTGCTGTTGGTGCTGGTTCCCTTGCTGCCATAACACTTGCAGAAAGGAAATCTGCAAAAGTGGAACCTACAAGAAAAAAAATAAATAAATAAAAAGAAAAAAAGCATGTTTCACAGACTGTGTTTTTTTTTTTTTTTTTTTTGCAGACCACTTTGGCAGTGTATGTGATGTGCAAAATTTTTTACCAACAGCTTTTCACATTTGTTTCTCTATGCTGAGTTAGTATTAAAAAATTTCCAAGCAGTATGTAACACCTTACTTTTCATCAGAGCTGTTTCCGAGTTCAAAAATCAGGCTTGCTTTATTCTTGCTGTCAGAGCTGATTTCTCCCCAGCATGCATTACGGCCATGTCTCATGGCAATTTTTGCACTCACTGTGCTTGTCAGTAATGGCAAACAGACATGTAAGATTTTTATCAAAGGCATAAGCAATACCATTTAACTTTTGTTCCTCTACAGGGTATCTCTTTGGCCGGTGTTAAAAATTTCAAAAGTAGTAAGTGTCTTTTTAATTTTGAGTTGAGCTGTTTTATATGAGAAAATCTGGTGTGCTTCATTCCTATTAATGGCACTGGTTCTCCTTCTGCACATGTTGTGGCTGCACTTCATAGCAAAATTTTTGCATCCCTCTACACTCATTAACAATGACAAAGCAATTCAATCTAACAGTGTAAAATTTTTAACAATATTATAAAAGAAAAACTTTTAACTTTTTAGCTTTTCCCATGGCTGATATGACTTCACTGTGAAGGCAACAAATTCTGACCAACAGCCCAAGAGCCAACATCATTAAAAAGTGAAAAGAAAATTAATAAACAAAAAATAATTTCAGTAAAGCAAATTAAAAATGCTTTTAAAGCATTACCAAAAAGCAAAAAAACAAGCAAAAACAGAATTGTATAATCTTTATTCTTCGCTTCTCTTAATAAAACAGGCCTACGTGCTCTGGATTCATAATGCAAAAATTTATTTTTATTTCGTTACACAGAGCAATAATAAACTACAATAAATAAATTAGCTTTCGGCTGGGTGGCAGCCTTCATCGGATTAAAATACTTGAATGGCAGTTGGAATAGAGATGCACTGCCAGGATGGTGCGTGAGGCACGTGGTTAATTGTCTGTTGATGTTTGTGGCTGTGACGTATGGTGGTGACGTGGCCAGCGTTTGTCTATGGATAGAATTACTGACTCTGTGATGGGGTTGACCTGACAACCGCTGTTCCTGTTCAAAGCGGTGTCCGAGCATTTTATATTTAGCGATTCCAACCAGGTACGCCTCAGGTAATGGTGGGACCTGTCCACAACCACGACATCGCGGTGTGGGTCGATGTCGTGGTGGGTTGTCCAGACATGCTCGGCGATAGCTGAGTGTTCTACGTCTGCTAAACGGATCGCCCTTTTATGTTCTGAGAGACGTTTCTCGAGTCGACGTCCAGTCTCTCCAAAGTAGCAGCTCGTGCAGTCACGGCAAGAGATGCGATAGACCAAACCACTCTGTAGAAGGGTGGGGACAGGTGTTTTTATGTTGGAAAGGAGAGAACGCAGTTTCTTGCCTGGGAGTTGGATGCAATTTATCCCATGCGATCTTAGGATTCTACCGATCTGCTGTGACAGGTTGGGGTAGTATGGGATGAATGCCCTCGTGGATGACTCGTCACTGTTGGCGTTGCTGTTGGTCGTCACGTCGCGTGTTTGTAGATCACACCTGTCAAGGACGTCGACGGGGTAGCCACACCTCGTAAGGTCTACTTTGACTCTGGTGATCTCTTTGCGTCTTTCATCTGCGGAGCTGGAGTGTGTCCAGGCGCGAGTTAGCAAGGTTCGGGCAGTTGAGAGGAGGTGGCCCCATGCGTGTGCTGACTGGAAGTTGGTAAATTGGCCAGCACACATAGGCTTACGATAAACTGCCATCTTCAAGCATGTGTCTTCGCGCCGGACCAGTGTATCTAGGTATGGTATAGAGTTGTTCGACTCCAGCTCAATCGTGAATTTTATGAAGGGCGATAGTGAGTTGAGGTGGGTTAGGAGTCGCTGACCTGAGTCTCTAGGGATGACTACGAACACCGTCTACATAGCGACACCAAAAGGCGATGTGATCTGGTGCGTGTGTAAACGCACGTCCCTCTAACTCCTCCATCACGATGTTTGCTGTGACAGAGCTGACAGGGGAACCCATGGCTGTGCCATGTATCTGCTGGTAGATCGAGTCATTAAACATGATTGCACCCCCTGTTAAGCATAGTCTGAGGGCGGCGGAAATGTCATCAGGCGTCAGTCTAGTTCTGCCGCTAAGGGTTCCATCATTATCCAAGAGTTGTTTTGCACAAGAGATGGCAAGTTCCACTGGGATGGAGGTAAAGAGTGATACGACATCGAACGATGCCATGACTTGATCTTGCGAGATGGATATAGTGCGGATCCTTTCTATGAACTCAACACTGTTGGAGACGGTGTAGGTGGTCTTGCCAACTAGAGGAGAAAGAAGTCTCGAGACAAACTTGGACAGCTCTTAAGTCGGCGATCCACAGCAGGATACAATAGGTCTTAGTGGTGTGCCTTCTTTGTGCACCTTCGGTAGGCCGTAAAACCGTGGGATCTGACACCCGGAGGCACGGAGGTGATTACGGGTTGACTGTGTGATTTTCTCTTGCTTCAGCCAAGTGTTGATGAGGATATTCACCTCTGACTCCCATCGTTCCAAAGCCCTGTTGGGGTTGATGGTTAAGGGTTTGTAGACGGTAGTGTCTCGTAAGAGCAGTAAGGCTTTCGCCATGTAATCAGAGTGGTTCATTACAACCGTACGACGGCCTTTGTCCGCCGGCAGAATGACGATGGATGAATCCCGTTTCAGTGCCTTGAGGGTAGAAATCTGTATACGGCTGAGGTTTGAAGAGACGGGACGGGCACGGTGTAGAACTGCTGCAGTCTTTAAGCGGATTGCATTGGCTACATCTTCTGGGAGGCGCGATAAGCTTGCTTCCACACCCAAGGCGATGTTGGTGATTGGTGGGTGCTTTGGAAGAACCGCAAATGTCATGCCAAGGGTCAATAAGTTTATTTGTTCTGCAGATAACTGCTTGCTGCTTAGGTTCAATACGAAATCCATGCAATTTGTGAGAGGGGCATTACGCTGGCGCCGAAATTGATGGGATTCATTAATTAAAGTATTGAACTTACGTTTCTGTCGGGCACAATAACGATCTGATTCTCTGACGGCCTGGTAACATAAAGTATTGATTACCTTGGTGTAAATAGGGTCGGGAATGCTTAACAGGGGGTGCAATCATGTTAATGACTCGATCTACCATCAGATACATGGCACAGCCATGGGTTCCCCTGTCAGCTCGGTCACAGCAAACATCGTGATGGAGGAGTTAGAGGGACGTGCGTTTACACACGCACCAGATCACATCGCCTTTTGGTGTCGCTATGTAGACGATGTGTTCGTAGTCATCCCTAGAGACTCAGGTCAGCGACTCCTAACCCACCTCAACTCACTATCGCCCTTCATAAAATTCACGATTGAGCTGGAGTCGAACAACTCTATACCATACCTAGATACACTGGTCCGGCGCGAAGACACATGCTTGAAGATGGCAGTTTATCGTAAGCCTATGTGTGCTGGCCAATTTACCAACTTCCAGTCAGCACACGCACGGGGCCACCTCCTCTCAACTGCCCGAACCTTGCTAACTCGCGCCTGGACACACTCCAGCTCCGCAGATGAAAGACGCAAAGAGATCACCAGAGTCAAAGTAGACCTTACGAGGTGTGGCTACCCCGTCGACGTCCTTGACAGGTGTGATCTACAAACACGCGACAACGTGACGACCAACAGCAACGCTTGATTGATTGATTGATTGATTTTGATTTTTGTGGCGCAAAAACAGCAGGGTTATAGTGCGCCAGGAAAAAGTTAAAATATAAAAAGGTAAGACTGGCAATTTGTAAAAAGCTACTTCGTCTTAAGGTGCATACAGTCATAAAATCAGTACAATGACAAAAGCAAATTGTTTATTTCATATGACTGTATACAAATTGATCGACTTTAAAAATTTAAAAACTGCTGACACATTGTCGTTGTCATTTAAAATCTGACTGAGTGTATACGGATCAGTCAGATGGGTAAAAGCAGTAAGACGAGCATTTATAAAACTAGAACAATCACATAAAATGTGTTCGACGGTTAAAACGGTGTCGCATTGCTCACACATAGGAGGGTCATCAGCCCTCAGCAAAAAGGAGTGTGTCAAATAACAGTGTCCTATGCGGAGCCGAGCAAGAACAACTTCCTCTTTGCGATCCCTGCGAAAGCTGGACCGCCAAGGATGGATCACAGGCTTAATTCGACATAGTTTGTTTGTAGTAATCAGTCGATGCCACGAATCTTGCCACTGAGATTGCAGGTTACTACGGATCACTTGCCTGTAGTCTGTATAGGGGACTAACAGGTCAAGATTATCCGTCAGGGCTGTCGATTTGGCTGCAGTGTCAGCCAAATCATTTCCTCTAATCCCGATGTGACTGGGGATCCAGCAGAAGCGGATATCGAATCCGCTTGCATCGAGGCTGTATATTATCTGCTGAATTCGGGACAGGGTTGGATGATTGGTGTGTGACATCGCTGATAAAGCCTGTAGTGCACTCATTGAATCGGCATATATAATACACCGTTGGTAACGGTGTTTTCTTATGTGATCTAGAGCTAACTCTATGGCATGCAGCTCTGCAGTGTAAATGCTGCAGTTAACAGGTATCTGCTCTGATATGGTTTTATCTGGAAAAACAGCAGCAGATCCTACATATGATTCCGACTTCGAGCCGTCTGTGTAAACTGGCAAGAAGTCAGAATGTTCTGCACGGTGTTGTGAATAGAGCTGAAAGTAGACAGAGGGCGGAGTATTAGACTTCGTCGCAAGTTTGAGCGAGAAGTCACATGCTGGTGTTTGTGCATGCCAGGGTGGAAGGGGCTCCTGTGATGATCGAGCAACCTTGTCTACCGAGATGTTAAGCTCATTGAGTAGCTCTTGAACACGAATGCCGAATGGCCGATTGGCATTGCGTCGTGTGTTATAAAGATTTTCCCATCGTGGCTCGAAAACGGATGTCCACGTGGGGTGGTCCGGCAGGGACTTCAGCTTGAAGGCATATTGCAGAGACAACTGCATTCGCCGAAGCGACAAAGATGGTTCATTTGCTTCGGCGTACAGACTTTGGACAGGCGAAGTTCTAAAAGCACCGGTAGCAATGCGGATGGCTTGATGATGGACGGGGTCAAGCCAACGAACAGCGCTATTTCTGGCAGATGCATATACCTGAGACCCATAGTCCAATTTTGAACGTACAAGTGCACGGTACAGACGTAGAAGAGTGCATCGGTCTGCACCCCAAGAGGTAGAAGAGAGAGAGCGGAGGATGTTAAGCCCTCTCGTACACTTCGTACGTAGCTGACGAATGTGTTGAACAAATGTCAACTTTTTGTCAAAAATGAGTCCCAGGAATTTCGCCTCTGATACAACTGGAATGGTGCTTTGTCCAAGTCGTAATTCAGGCTCAGGGTGGAGGTTACGTTTGCGACAAAAATGGACGCAAACGGTCTTCTCCGGTGAGAACCTGAATCCATTGGCCGTGGCCCAGGTGTTAACGCGGTCAATAGCTTGTTGCAGTTGTCTCTCAATAACCCTCATATTGCATGATTGAGAGAATATGCTGAAGTCATCGACATAGAGTGCACTGTTTATAGTTGGAGGAAGTTGTTCAGAAATAGAATTTATTTTAATGGCAAAAAGCGTAACACTTAAGACAGATCCTTGCGGTACCCCCTCCTCTTGATAAAAAGGCCGTGAAAGGGAGGATCCTACACGAACTTGGAAATAACGGCAGGATAAAAAGTTTTTAATAAAAATGGGAAGGTGGCCTCTCAGACCGAGATTGTAAAGGTCTTTTAAAATACCAAATCTCCAAGTTGTGTCGTACGCTTTTTCCATGTCAAAGAAGATGGACACCAAGTGTTCTCTTTTTAGGAAAGCATCACGGATTGATGTTTCCAGTCTAATTAAGTGGTCCAGTGTGGACCTGTTTCTTCGGAAGCCGCACTGAAAGAGGGAGAGAAGGTCGTTCGATTCTAAATACCATAAGAGACGAGCATTGACCATTCTCTCCAATATTTTGCACAGACAGCTGGTCAGAGCAATAGGACGATAGTTTTTTGGACATTTAGGATCCTTTCCCGGCTTAGCAAAAGCAAGTATAGTTGCCTTGCGCCAGGTATCCGGAAAGTGCTCTTCAAGGAAGATTCTGTTATACATGAAAAGCAAACAGTCCATGGATTCTGGTGAAAGATGTTTGATCATTTCATAATGGATGTTGTCTGGTCCAACAGCGGTAGCCTTTGTATGGGCAAGTGCTGTTTTTAGCTCGTGGATAGTAAATGGCCCATTATATGGGTGGGAACCCTTCGATGTGAATTTAAGGGCCTGATTTTCAGTCTTGCACTTTAAGACCAGAAACTCTGGGGAGTAAGATGACGTTGCAGAGATCTTAGAAAATGTTTCCCCAAGAGCATTGGCTATTGCAGTAGAGTCTGCAATAGTACATCCATTATATTCAAGGACCGATGAGGGGTGTGCTGTGTATTTACCCTTCATTTTCCGGATTTTTTCCCAGACTACCTTAGAGTTGGTAGACTGGTTAATAGATGATGTAAAACGGATCCACGATTCCTTTTGACTCTGACGACGGATGTAGCGTGCTTTGGCTCGTGCACGTTTAAAGGCTATAAGGTTGGTCGTGGTAGGATATCGACGGAATATCCCCCACGCTTTGTTTTGAGCCTTTTTGGCTGCTGTGCATTGTGAATTCCACCATGGTTTGGGAAATGGTGGAAACCGGGCAGATGTTTTTGGAACAGCATTCGCAGCTGCTTGGACAATATTTTCTGTGATGTACTTAACTGCATCATTGATAGGCTCCTGACTGACTGTGCTACGATCAAAATTTGCCTGATGTTGGAAGGCAGTCCAGTCAGCCTGATCAATCTTCCACCGCGGTAACCTGAAGGGAAGACATGGTCTCCCACTGTGTAACAAGGTTATCACAGGGAAGTGATCACTTCCGTATGGATTCTCCTCCACTTCCCAAGTGAGTGAAGGGAGTAGAGAAGGGGAGCAGATAGAGAGATCAATGGCAGAAAAAGTACGGGTAGGCATGTGGAAGAAGGTGTTTGTTCCAGTATTTAGAAGGGAAAGGTCATTGTCATTGAGCATACGCTCTATGACTCGTCCCCTTCCGTTGATGTTAGCACTACCCCACAGGGTATTGTGTCCATTAAAATCCCCGAGAAGTAAGAAAGGGGGAGGCAACTGCGTTAGAAGATCATCAAGGTCTTCCTGGGAGATATCAGTCCCAGGTGGCAAATAAATAGAGCAGACCGTTAATAGAAATCCCACTGTAAGGCGAATTGCAACAGCCTCTATGCTGGTTGTAATTAGCAAGGGCTGAACTGGAGTCTGATTATTCACAAGGATAGCCACTCCTCCATGAGCAGGACCATCCGCAATTCTATCCTTACGAAAGATTGTGATGTTATGCATGGTGGGATCATCATTTGCCTTTAGATAAGTCTCCTGCAAGCAAAAGCAAACTGGCTCGTGCTTTTGCAGGAGGGCCTTGATGTCATCTGTATTTCGCCGGAATCCACGACAATTCCATTGTAGGAATTTAGCCATTATTTTGGCTTGGTGGGTCCATCAGGCGGTTTCCGAGGTGCTGAGGGCTTACTTTTATCAGTCTTGGCTTTATCTTTTTTGGGGAAGAATGGACGCTGTCCGGTGTCCATTTCTTCCTCCACGAAGAGTTGCAAGACTGAATCGTCCGGTACCTCCTTGTCCTCTACATCCATTGATTCTGTTAATTTTGGTTGCTCTTTTTTACCACTTGGTTTTGTTAGTGGTGGGGCACTAGGAGGTACGGATATTGGAGTAGCAGCTGATTGTGTTTTTGTGGTGGGCTTTTGTGAACTCAATAAATAGCGGGCAATCGGCGTGAATGACTCTCTTGGTGGTATAGTCATATCTGTTTGTGTACCGATAGTGCACTTCGCAGAAACCTTCTGAGCATATGAAGGCTTCCCGCTATTTATTGGTTGTATGCGTTTTCTAGCCTCTGGGTAGGAGATGTTAAGCTCCGTTTTTAACTTTTGTATCTCCTTTTCGTCCTTCCACCGCTGGCATGCTCGAGAGTATGCAGGGTGCTCTCCTTGGCAGTTAATACAGTTAGGCTTAGGAGCTATACATTCCTTGCTCTCGTGATCTTTAGCACCACATCGAGCACAGGCAGGGTTACCACGACAAGCTGTTTGTGAGTGGCCGTACTTTTGACATTTAAAACACCTCAGTGGGTTTGGAACATAAATCCTCACTGGGCAGTTTAAGTACCCTGCCTTGATGGAACTTGGAGGCCTTGGGGTGTTGAATGTTAGGATGAGAACTCGGGTAGGGACAAGATTCCCATCCTTACGCATGGATATTCGCTTGACAGCTGTTACTCCTTGTTCTTTTAATTCAGAGCAGATCTCTTCTTCAGAAACATGAAGGAGATCCCACTCTGATATGACACCTCGTGAAGAGTTCAAAGTTTTGTGAGGGGTTACAATAATGGGTATTCCCCCTATAGATGTGGCTTTCAAAATTTTTTCTGCTTGATTTATATTCGATGCTTCAATAAGAATATCTCCAGAACGCAGCCGTTTTACGGATTTGGGTGAACCTGCCATCCCTTCTAATCCTTTCTGGATAAAGAAAGGTGACATTTTCCCTATTGACTGCTCTCCTGTGGAATGGAGAATGAGGAAAAGCGGTGTCACAGATGGTGTTTTCTCCTCAGTTCTGGCTCTTTTAGCAGAATTGCTCTCACTTTCTTCCGACGATCGATTAGGTAGGGGCCTTGTTGGGGCCCCAGAAGAAGAATTTAAATTACTCATAGGAGTAAAGAAAAAATGTCTGATGCCTAAGTACCTCACCCACCACGGAGCCCTACGAGGGGGCGCCCACTCGTGAACTAGCAGGTACTGCGTACACGAATGGGACGCCGAGTTCGCTTAGAACACCATACCCACGTTACCAATAAGTCTTTATCCCGTCCCAGGACCAAAGGGAGGGAGACTTATTGGAACGCAGTTGACCCTAGCAGTATAAAACCACCCGCCGATTGATCCCAGTCGAGCCGGTCCGGGACCGCCCGTCTTGTCGAAGCAGGGGCCAAAGTGGTGTATTAAGGCTGGGCCCCTCAACCACCAGGATCCCCCTTTCCGCTTCCACGGGTCGCGGCGCACGGCTGCACACGCCGGATTCCAAAGATGTAACCCTGGAACCAAGGTATGGGCGTTAGATCCCAGTGATGCTAATCTGGTAAACCAGCAGCATCACTGGGAGGTCCCCTCACCACGTACAGGTGCCCACGTCGAGGGGCCCCAACAGCAACGCCAACAGTGACGAGTCATCCACGAGGGCATTCATCCCATACTACCCCAACCTGTCACAGCAGATCGGTAGAATCCTAAGATCGCATGGGATAAAGTGCATCCAACTCCCAGGCAAGAAACTGCGTTCTCTCCTTTCCAACATAAAAACACCTGTCCCCACCCTTCTACAGAGTGGTTTGGTCTATCGCATCTCTTGCCGTGACTGCACGAGCTGCTACTTTGGAGAGACTGGACGTCGACTCGAGAAACGTCTCTCAGAACATAAAAGGGCGATCCGTTTAGCAGACGTAGAACACTCAGCTATCGCCGAGCATGTCTGGACAACCCACCACGACATCGACCCACACCGCGATGTCGTGGTTGTGGACAGGTCCCACCATTACCTGAGGCGTACCTGGTTGGAATCGCTAAATATAAAATGCTCGGACACCGCTTTGAACAGGAACAGCGGTTGTCAGGTCAACCCCATCACAGAGTCAGTAATTCTATCCATAGACAAACGCTGGCCACGTCACCACCATGCGTCACAGCCACAAACATCAACAGACAATTAACCACGTGCCTCACGCACCATCCTGGCAGTGCATCTCTATTCCAACTGCCATTCAAGTATTTTAATCCGATGAAGGCTGCCACCCAGCCGAAAGCTAATTTATTTATTGTAGTTTATTATTGCTCTGTGTAACGAAATAAAAATAAATTTTTGCATTCGCTTCTCTTGTTAAACACACTCAATAGCATTTAAATAAATAAATTTTCATTCAAGGTTTTTTCCCTTTTAACTCTAGCTAAAATTAAAAAAAAAAAAAAAATTGCTCAGCTCATTCAATTCACTGAAAATAAAAACCTTTTGCCTTTAAGGTATTGCCATAAAAATGAAATTCATTGGATACAATGAATATTTAGTGGGAATTGAACTTGACATAGCATTTAACAGCATCATATATTTGGATTTTGCAACAGATTTTATCAAATAACTCCACGTTTAAATTATAATATATACGTATTAACGTCCTGAAAAATCATTTTGTGTGTGTGTGTGTGTGTTATATGGATTACAAAGTATTAAACAACAAAAATTTCTCAAGGACATAGATGGCGCCTCCGTAGCCAGGTGGGAAGGAGCAACAGTGCGTAGCACACGCTTCTTGATTAGACCGGGGTTCGAGCCCGTCACCACCAAATACGGAGGATGCGGAAAGGTCAGGGAATGACCACCGCATATCCCGGAGCAATATGGCCCTAGTTGCTAATGCTCCTAAAAAACAAATAATAAAAACAAGGACATAGGTATTTTCTTTCTTTCTTTCTCTCTCTCCCCCTCTTACAGGCATGTGCAATTATATATAATAAACAACGTAATGATTATTTTAACATATAAATGAATAGCTTTTATACATCAAACTGTATGACTAATCATGGCAAAAACAAACTTGTTTTTATCATTACTAGTTACACAGTTTAATGATAACATGTGATAAATCATGTTACCACATGTGAGAAATTTATTGAATTCCCCTACATTGCAATTGTTAATCTCTTCCATTATGACTAAATTGCAGATGGTTAATGTATCAACCATCTACAACGAAACTAAGAGATTATTAATATTTTACTTGGGAGCTTCGTTCCCTGCTCGCTTCTTTTGATAAAATAAAATACAGAAGCTTTTGGCTCTGTGTGACTCAGTAACGTATTTATGAATACATAAATACATTACTATATCTATATAATATCAGTGTAGATACACGATAGACAACTCTTAAAGAAAAACTATGATTGCAGTGTGAAAAGCATAATTTCGTCTGTATCTAATATTGTGCTGATCCTTCACAACGAGTTACCATGTATTGTACTACCTCGAATAAGTAACGCTTCACTAATAAAGAAGACTATTGTCGCTTATTTTCAGTGGGACCACCACCCAGACAGTACCATTTCAAAGCTAGTTGGCTTTTCATCGGTGGGTGCCTTTCACACTACGATCATAGTTTTTTTTTTCTTTAATATTATATAGATATAGAATCTTAAACTCTTAAAATATTATGCCTTGTTGCATTTAGTTTATTTAAATAAATATGTTATATATGGAAATCAAGAATGGTATCGTGTGGTCATGTCAGATAAACATAGCGCATGACCACACTTAAACAGAAGTTTGTTTTATCACAGTAAAACAAGCTTCTGTTATGTATATTTTTGTATTTGTTACGTATTACCACATAACTCGCATCACTCTTCTACCATTGGCTGAATAAACATCATTAGGAGGAAAATTATTTTAATGTATAGAAAGAAATGAGTCAAAAATTCTTTACAGTGTAAATAACAGTATCTGACTAAAAATTTCTCTTGATTAATAAATACTAAAACATTTTGGGCTTGTATGGCTACTTTGAAATCCATTTAAATTGAAATGAAATATATTTTGGCCTCTTTATCAAGCATCATTTAAGGGGAGCAAGTGGTCAACAACAAATTGATTAAACAAACTTCCCAAGATCTAGTTTACTAATTTCCCCAATATTTTGTATTTCCCCCCTCTCCCAGGGCATAAATTACACAACTTCAACAAATAAAAGAATGCGAGTTCTTTAATAAAAATAAAAAAAGATATGTATGCTGCAGTATTTTTCTTTTACTTACAGCTAAGTAAACAGCTCCTCTTGGTCTTAATTTCTTTATTTCATCTACCTAAAATAAAAATTTGACTCAGTGGTCATTCATCTTCAAAGATATTATTAAACTTATAATACTGTATAAATGTGTTAATTTATTAATGCATTTATTGTGAATTGCATGTATTCTAGGGTTTCTTCCTGAGAATTCAAGGGAAAAAATAGTAACTTTAAAATTCCCGATTCCAGGTAAAAGCAAAAACATTTCCCGAGAAATTGGGATTTTTTTTTGATTTTTGTAATATACAGACTGCTATGTAGTTTATTTTAAAATGCTTAATTTTTATTTAAATATAGTTGCAAGTAGCCTTTTAATTTTCTTTATATAATTTTATGATGGCGACAATTTCTGGATAAAATAATTGTGTATTCCCTGAGTTCATCATAATTTTAGTCCCTTCTCTATGGGTCAGTGCAAGTGCAGCGTAAGATACAAAGTCTTACAAATACTTGTTTCTCTGAATAAGAATAGTGGGCAGAAATAAAACAATTTACTAACATGGAAAACAACAATTCAGAAATATTTATTACACACTATATTGAATGTTTTCTTTTTATTATTGATGCCATAAAATTTCTGAAATATATGTAATTTTATTTATAGTATAATTTAATAATTAAATGAATGACCATCATAGTGAGCAGAGTAACTCCGCTGCCACATTAAGCAGCCAGCTAAAAGTACAAGTTAATTGGAAGACATCATAGTATCTAACAAGCATAATATCAGCATGTGTCCCATTCTGAATTTACTGGCCCACTTCATTTATATCTTTACAGTTGCTAATTATATTCATCACAGTCTTTAGGCCTATAACAAATACTCCTACTCTCATTTTTGTTTACCCAGTGCTTACGTCACACCAGAAAGACTCCACATTGCACTGGCCACTTGTGTCAACTGGAGGCATAGCCTTAGATTTTATGTGCTTTTTATCTAAAGTATAACTCCTCCCCTCTCTGTATACACTGTCAGAAAGAACACTTCACAGAATGAGAATATGGGGAACACAGTGTACTACCCATATTCAAAATTTTAAACCCTTATATCTGAGTGACACCATGTCTCCGATAATTCCGCAATGTCTGCATTTGTTGACTTGATCAGAACTTCAAATTCATCAAATTTGTTTATTATGCTCCTAGCACTGGTATATATGCAAGTATACAGGCACTTGTTTTTACTCTTAATAACCTAACAAAGCAAATGTATTTGCTTGTTCTATAAAGAACACCAGCAAGCCTCGAAATCCCCAGCACCTCGTTTTCCAGGCTGCCATGTTCTGATAGCTAACAGAGCATAGCAGCCCAGCTACCACTGCCTTAATAGCATCAGCAAACAATCTTACACCACTTATACAACTACTTAAGTGTATCCCATCCCTGTAAAAACAGTCTCTCCTGTTAACAAGCACAGACCATGCTGAGAAAAATTCTACCCCCCCATAAGCCTTGCACAGTCTCTCCAGAGCTGAATTATATGAAAGTTTACCTTCAGCCAGATGGTGGTTGATTGTTGGAACAAACTTCCATCTGTTGTTGTGGAAGTGGATAGTTTGAATAAATTCAAGAAAGAACTACAAATTATGGAGGGAATGGACTGGTAATGTGAGAAGTTGTTATTGAGGATATCTCTTGCTGAAACTGAAAAGAAAGTGTTTAGAAGAGTGAACAGAGAAAGCAGGTCCGGCATCAAAAGCAGAGCTAATATCTGTGTAAATAATGTGTTTTCCTCTTAGCTGTATGAGGATCTGCTAAGGGTTTGAGTAAGTTACACCAGTCTAACACCAGCTTATGACAAATGTGGTTCACTGCAGTTCCCTGCACATATGTGCAACACTTAGTGTTATCACTGTACTTATATATCCTGATTTATAATGTCAGTCAGCCATTTGTACAAATGCATAAATTACTAATTTCATATTTAAAATTAACTTGATAAATTCTGGTTATTATAAACTTCATTCCTAGTTAAGGCTTTTTGAATGATATATGGTTTATCTTAATAGATGAAAAACTACAAAAACCAATATTATGAATGCCGTGTACATTCAAACATGGTTTTGATATGAATAATAATTTATTTGATGTTTCATTAATTTTATATCAATGGCTATAATGTTACATTTTATTTTAATAGGAACCACAAAGAAAATTAACTGGTGAATTCTGAATTATAGTGTCACAGATGGCCACAAGTCAAAGTAATGTGTTCTGAATTATGACTGGGGGGAATTTTTTCCTCCCTTTAATTTACAGTATTTACCTCAATCACTTTACAACAGCTTATAAAAGGATGATCGAAAAGTTCAGAGATTGATTTTGTATCTTGAAATCAAGCCATTGCACTGAGTTGCAGGCAGTCTGAATTAGCACATAGTGAATAAAAGCCTTTGTGTGTGTTTCACTGCATTTTAAAATGAGTGATTTTACTGAGCAGTGAATTGGCATTAAATTTTGTTTCAAACTAGGAAGCTGCAACAAACCTACAAAATCTTAAAAACAACTTTCACAGAAGATACACACATAGTTTAAAAACTTTTAATAGTTCACAAATTTTAAAGAGGGCCACTTGTCTGTTGAAGATGATCCTCACTCTTGCCACCCCCAAACTTCAAAAATCAATAATTCAATTAGATTAGTTCTCTTTGTGATATGATCCGGAGTGACTGATATTTAACTAGCTACAATGTTGCTAGTAAAGCTAACATTTCTTCAATGACATTCCAATCAATTTTTACACAAGATTTGGGAATGTGATATGTTTCAGTAAAGTTTGCACCTTGCATCTGCAATGATTACTACAGAAAGTGCTAAGTTCTCACGTCAGAATCTTCATCAATATGCTGCTGCTGACCACATATTCCATTTATAACCTCTGTCCTCTATACTAAATACTGGTGCTATTATTTGGATCAGGGCTGTTCTGGGTGTATTACTGCCATGGTGCAAACTTTTTTTGTCACCCTTTTTAATTTAAAAAAAAAAAAGTTATGTAATTTTGAAGGCTTAATTTCGTTTACACTTAGCACTTATGTGGATGACATTTGAGTTTTATGTTTTTACTGTCACTCAGAAAAATGTTTAGAATCAACCGTTGTAGTTGATACTAAAAAATACTCTTTGAATAATGTTTGATATCTTGTTAACACAAACAAAACAAAAATAAAACCTAAAAAAATACACATAAAACAAATAGGCATTTTAGAATATTTATGACTTTATTTTAAATAAAGTAAAAAAAAACTGCACAGAATAAAATAATCAATTCAAATTTTAAACAAATTTTATGTGTCTTGCTTTCGTTTAGCAAAATCCAATGTAAGTTTCTTTATGTTCAAATTTCGGCGATTTCACTTTTGACTGAAATTAGAGCTAAATAATTGAGTAGTCTGTCTCGTCCCATTGATGAATGAATATAATTTTTTAATAATTTTAGTTTTGAGTAGCACTATACTAGAATTGTTAACATGATTCTTAGAACTATTTAAATGTTTGGGAAAGAATTAGTTAAATTATTTTTTTTAATATGCAAGTTAAAATTTCTTCTGTTTGTTTGTTTATGGGCTTTATGGTGCAAGGGCAGCAAGACCATAATGCGCCTATGGTGATGAAAATTTCTTCTGGACCTCAATTTTCTTCAAACGAAATGTAACTATGAATAATTTTAATTTCTTCTGCTAGATCTACAGCAATAATATCTTTTAGGCAGTCTTTGCTAGTGGCATCTGATGATTTTAATTCAAAATCAGAACAATATTTTAAAATTTGTTCTATCTGCATTTTATGTAGAACATTTTAATGTTTAATCCTTCAGTTGTTCAAAGAAATCTTCAATTGTATTATTTGTAGTATATAACATTGGAAAGAAAAAATAAATTCTGATTCTTAGAAAATGTTTTGGATCAACCATCTCGAAATCATTTTTCAGGTCTGAAACTGTCTCATTTTCGCATTCAATACTGAAACAGTTTTCTTTTTTTCCTTCTGCTATACTCATTTTCTGCAGGAAAACTTGGACTAATTTCAAGGGATTATCTGATTTAAATTTTGCATAATTTCATTTAGTTTCTTTAACTGTTTTATTGATTCTAATAAGTTAATGGTCTTATTTTAATATTTTACTGACAACATTTTTAGGTTAGAAAGAATTTCATAACCAAATAATTATAGAACAAATAAATAACATATAGGTTTGTGCTATAGCATCATGTTTATACGTAGACAACTTTTTTTTCTTTTTTTTTTTTATGTAAACCCCAAACACGAGAGTTATTGGAACCTATAGTACTTAGTACCGTGCTTGGGTTGGAGGTTGAGAAAATGAGAGAAGATATTTGTTGACATTGGACTTGAACTTCTGTAGACTAATTTTCAGGAAATACGTATGAAGAAAGGTTGTTCCAGAAAATGGCAGTTGAATGAATAAATGAGGAAGATGAAAAGTTGGTTCTGTGAGTTTTAAGTTGGACAGTAAATGGATGTTTGGCTGGTGGCAACATGTTCAGACTGTTTTGAAAGAGAGACCGGAAATTATAAAAGCCAATTCAGAAGAACAGTGCCCATGGAAGTAGCTGTAAAAAAGGCATGTGGCAGAACCAGTACATCTATGAGACAGGAAGTGGAGAGACTCTGTTAGAGATGAGTCATTAATTAACCTAACTGCCCTCTTCTGAATGGAATCTAGAAGCCTGAGGGAGGTTTACGGGGCCCCGCCCCAGATGTGATAACAATATTCTATGGTAGGGTGGATTTGCGATTTGTACAGAGTGAACAGCTGTTTGGAAGAAAAGTAACACAGAGAGCGAAAGAGAAAAAGGGTGACATATTTCTCCCATCCAATTATCATCCCATTGCAATTACTTCTACTCTTTCTAGAGTAATGGAGAAATTAATTAACCGCCAACTATTAAACTACCTAGAATCCTTCCATCTGATCAACGATCGCCAGTATGGATTCCATCAGTGTCGATCCACTGGTTATATTCTGGCTTATGTTACCCATTTATGGACTAATTCAATGGAAAAGTTCGGTGAAACACAAGCAATTGCTCTTGACATCTCAAAGGCTTTTGATCATGTTTGGCATAGAGGTCTTCTAAACAAGCTTCCATCTTATAGTTTGCCAACTGTTTTTTTGTATTTGGTTATCCAGTTTTCTCTCTGAATGCTCACTGAGGGCGATGGTAGATGGCTCTCTGTATTCTCCACTAATGCCGGTGTTCCACAAGGTTCAGTTCTTTCCCCCACTCTTTGCCTCTTGTATATTAATGACTTTCTTCCATTGACTGAAACTCCTATCCACAGTTTTGCCAATGATAGCACCTTGCATTCCACTTTCCATTTTGAGAAACCGTGCCCTGCTCAATCAGCTTCAACTTCTCGAAAATCTGCTACCAATTCCTTAAATGTCAATCTCCAGGTAATTCTCCAGTGGAGCAAAGACAACTTAGTTGATTTCAATCCTTCTAAAACTTCTTTTGCGAGATATAAGACAGTCTTGTCTTATATCTCGCAAAAAGGATTCTTCTGCTCCTATTGTTATCTTTGGTGACACTCCGATTTCTAGGTAAAATGATATATCTCTTTTGGGGATTACCCTAACTTCTAATTTCTCTTGGCACAAGCACATTACAAATACTGCTTTCTCTGCATCTAAAAAGCTTGGTTTTCTTTTTCACTCTCGGCATTACTTTTCTTCCAAACAGCTGTTCACTCTGTACAAATCGCAAATCCACCGTACCATCGAATATTGTTCCCACATCTGGGGTGGTGCCTCCAAAATCTCTCTCAGGCTTCTTGATTCCGTTCAGAAGAGGGCAGTTAGGTTAATTAATGATTCATCTCTAACAGAGTCTCTCAACACTCGCTGTCTCATAGATGTACTGTTTCTGCTGCATGTCTCTTCTACAGATATTTCCATGGGCACTGTTCTTCTGAATTGGCTTCTATAATCCCCACTCTCTCTTTCAAAACAGTCCGAACACATGCTGCCACCAGCCAACATCCATTTACTGTCCAACTTCAAACTCACAGAACCAACTTCTCATCTTCCTCGTTTATTCATTCAACTGCCGTTTTATGGAGCAACCTTCCTTCATATGTATTTTCTGAAAATTACAGTCTATAGAAGTTCAAGTCCAATGTTAACAAATATCTTCTTTCGTCTTCTCAACCTCCAACCCAAGCATGGTACTAAGTATTATAGGTTCTAATACCTCTCGTGTTTGGAGTTTACATAAAAAAAAAAAAAAATCCATAGTATCATTAATTAGGCAAAAACCAAAAAAATGTTTTCTAATTTCAATTTTTGATGTTTCTTTACATTAAAAAACTACAAATCTTAGAATAACTGTTAATTATTCTTGATGACTGGTATTAGGTGTGAAATTCAAAATTAAAGAATAATACTGAGCTTCCCTAAGCATTTCTAAAATTTTAGATTTGATATTATTGGCTAATATACAAATCTTGTTTTGAATTTTGTTCCCTAAATAATGTAGCATGCATTTTTTTTTTATTTAAATTTTTTGAATGTGATCCACCATTGTGGAATCAAATTTAGAAATAATTTGGATTAACAGTAAAAAGTTTCCATTATTGTTATCAAGTAATTTTGAATTCATGCCTCATCAAGTCAATTTTTTTTTTGCTAAATATTGCCCACACACAAAACAATTCTGTTTAATACTGCTTGCTATTGTAGTTTTTCTTGCTGCCCTAAACTCTCATGAATGTCAATCTATCATATTTTTCAACTCTAACTTTGTATTCAGATCAATTCATTTTTAATGCACTCAGCATGAACAAAAACCTTTTTCATGAAGAGATGTCTAGACAAATGTTGCCAATCTTGGAATCCACCTTTTATGAGTGGAATATTATTGTCAGAAGAAAGCAATTTGCAATTATAACAGAATACTGCACTTTGTGATATTGAATAAAGTAACCAATTTCAGAAGGTTAATTCTCCATTTGGCAATTTTTTTTCATAATAATGTGAAAAAAAAAAAAAAAAAACTGCCATGATAAACTTTTGGAAAAACACTATTTTTTGCTTGTTCTGGTTTATTTTCAATGAACATCACATTTTAATTTTGTCATTTAATATTTCTAGCCATTTTCCAGGATCGCTAATAGAAATTGATTTGTCTTGTATATTATCATTTATAATTTCTTCAAGCTCAAATTCTTGAGTTGATCTATCTTGCACAATATTATAGCACTAGCTCTTATTTCACCCAAATTTGACATTTTCAACTTGCTTATTTGTATAGTTTCTTCTACTTTCATGTTGTTAGTAGGTAAAGTGTAAAGTGTTTTCATGTCTAATGGCACCAGGGGTTCCCCATCTCCATGTTTTATACATTGTTGTGTGTCACAGTTCACTGTTAAGGCCGAAATTTAAAAGTGTGTGGGCTATGTATATGTGTAATGTTATGTACCGTTGTTCTTCTGGCCATTTGGCCATTGGGGCCCTATTGGGACCCACCGTTGCTCACACTTGGCCTCGTGGAGGCAAACCAGGGGTATTCAGTAGCTCTATATTTTACTCTGGCAGGCCCTGCCACCTAGTTTCCTGAGATTTAAATGGGCCTTTGTAAATAAAAAAATAAAAAAAAAGTTCATGTGGGATTGGAAAAGCCAAAAGGATTATAAATGATGTAATCTGGACGTAATTAAACTTTGGCATTTGGGGACATACACTAGTGTATAGGTAGAGTAGAGGAGGGAGACGAAGACTGGGGGGGGGGGGTGAAAGGTAGAAGTATGAGGATGATAGAGAAGGCAACCCCAATATGGTCAGTGAGGTTGACCCAGGCCCCACCAGGAGGAAAGAGAGTGGGAGGTGGCAGGGAGGGGAGGGGACAGAATCGTCCTTTCCCCCTCCAGGGAACAGGAGTAAAGGCACCACAAAAGGGAGTGTGGAGCAGATCGCCCATGAGGCATGCCAGCAGCAAGCCACCTCATGTCATCATCAGTTGGTAAACATCTGGTCCTAGTAGATGTCCATGTCTCTGATGAGGTCAATATCGCATTGGTTCGAGTCTGTCAATGTCAGGTCCGATTGTCCTGTCCATCTGTCGTCCCTCATCTCTGTGCTTCAGTGGTTGATATCAAATAGTTCGTGATCTTGAGCATCCATTAGTGTCAGGTCCAGGTGGATGTCAAGTCCGGCAGTATTGTCATTCATAGGGCTTATGTCCATTCCGGTGAAGTTGTCACATTTACGGGGGTATGTCAGTGGCGTTGCACGACAATAAATGTCCTCTGCCTTGTGAAGAGCTCCTGGGTGAAGTCGGAGAATGCCAAATATTCCTCCCTTGTGTCTAGCAGGTGGTTTTCCTGTCCTCTAGGTAAGTAAGTCAGTTTTGTTATCAGGATGTTGCAGAAGTCGTCACAGAGCTGGCAGTCATACACAAGGTGCTGCCAGCTCTCCAGGCCTCAGTAAACACAGGACGGGTCCTCGTTAAAAGATATGTTGGCCGCAGTCCCGGTGAGAATCAGCTCAGTGTCTTGGGGAAGATCCGGCCAACGTCAGGCACAAATTTCCTAGTAATTTCTCCAGTGTGGCAGTGATTCCATTGTTCTTGCCACACTTGCACCAGGTAAGCTTGGAGTCTTCTCTTTTCTGCAGCACGATCATTTCCTAGGTCCGCAGTGTAGCCGAGGCAGGTTTTTCTGGTACCCTTGGCTAGGTGGTGTAGGAGTCTCCTGTGCACTATCTCTAAATCCAGAGGGAGGATGCCTGCAAGGATCTGCAGAGCATGTGTGCTTATCGTGCAGCACACACAGGTGATGGTGAGAACTGTTCTTTGAGTGGTGTCAATAATTCTTTTGTTGACGGCAGACATGGCCTTGTTGTACCACGCTCTAGCGACATTGGTGTGAAAACTGCTTTATAAAAAAGATGGAGAGTTCGCCGGCCGAGTCCCCAGTCCTGTCTGGCCACCCTGGAGATAAGTGCGGTGTAAGCTCTGATTTTAACCCTTGTATATTTGAGGTGGTCTTGGAAGGAGAGGTTCTGATCCAGTATGACTCTGAGGTATTTGGGCTGCTTGGTGAATATTATTGTTGCTTGGTTGGTTTTTATCTGGGGAAGGTTGCCAGATGTCTAGCTTTCCCTTCAGCAGGATGGAGTTGGTTTTTGCCAGGGAGATATTTAGTTGATTCTTTTTTGCCAATTCTTGCAGTGTGTTCAGGGCTTGGTTGGTTAAGTTTTCCAGCAGGGCTCTGGAGTCTGCAGTCACTGTGAATATGAGGTCATCAGCCTAGGATCGTACTTCACTGAGATCAAGGGCCAGGAAAGTATTATCAGTAGTGATTCTTCATGCATTAAGAATCTGCAGATAAAGGAACCACTAGATGGCAGTGATCACAGTGTGCTGAAGTGGGATTTACTCAAAGAGGTAACTATCATCAGGGGTAAAGGGAAGGGTTTTTGCTTTCGTAAAGGCGACTAAGATGGTCTGAGACAATATTTAAATTCTATACAGTGGAATCAACTGATGATGTTACCAACAGCAAATTCAAAATGACAAGCATTCAAAGAACTTATCTTGGAAGCTACTAGGCTTTACATACCAACTAAGAAATATTGTTCAAGGTTTAGGCCTAAATGGATGTCCGATGAACTAATCAGATATATGGCAGAGAAGAAAAATGCATGGGATACATATAAATTAATGGGTGACATGGAAGCCTATGATAGATATAAGCTGGTCTGTAACCTGCCTAATCACAAAGGAGATTAGGCAGGCAAAGGCAGATTATGAGAAATCCTTGGCAAAGAAAAACAGAAAAGAGTTCTTTACCTATGAAAACTCTAGAAGGAAAGGGATGAATCAGATTGGTCCACTGGATATTGATGGTTCAACACTTGAGGATCCTTCTCAGGTGGCTAACAAACTAAACAAGTATTTTGCATCTACATTCACACATGAGGAGTTATTCACGAAGGGGAATGCCAGAGGTGAAGTAAACTCTGGCAGTGAGCTAGATGATTTTGTAATAACTGAGAGGAAACTGGAGGAGAAATTGTTGAGGATAAACATAAAAAAGGCACCTGCTGTGGATGGGATCTATCCAGTTATATTAAAGGAGGCAGCAGAGGAAGTAAGCAAACCCTTAGCCATAATTATGAGAGCTTCTTTGGACTCAGGGGAGGTACCCATAGACTGGAGATGTGCAAATGTGACCCCAATTCACAAAGGAGGATCAAAGGCTGACACAAGTAATTATAGACCTGTGAGTTTAACTTCTGTTCCAGGAAAATTAATGGAGGCACTGGTTAAAAAAAAAAAGCACTGCAGGATCATCTAGACAAGACTTCAGTTATAGCTCAGACACAGCATCGTTTTGTTAAGGGAAAGTCTTGCCTGACCAATTTGATTGGTCAGGCAAGACTTTCCCTTAACAAAAACATCATAGTATCCCCAATGATGCAGTCACAAAAGAACTGGATGCAGGGAATAACTTTGATATTATATATTTGGATGTTAGAAAGGCTTTTGATACTGTTGCACAGGGAAGACTGCTGCACATGGAAGACTGCCGCACAAATTGGAGCAGTGTGGCATTGGAGGCAAATTGCTGCTATGGATAAAGGGATGGTTGAGAAGGAGAAGACAGAGAGTGGTAATCAATGGACACTGCTCATCGTGGACTAATGTTATTAGTAGAGTCCCTCAGGGTTCAGTGTTGGGTCTATTATTGTTTTTTGTATTTATAAATGATGTTGATGATGGTATATCAAGCTTAATGTCCAAGTTTGCAGACAATACAAAGGTTGGCAGGGTTGTTAAGGACACTACTGACGCTGTGCTGCGGCAACAGGATCTGGGAAGGTTGAGCAGATGAGCTGAGAGGTGGCAAATGAAGTTTAACATTGACAAATGCAAAGTACTACATACGGGAAACAGCAACCCCAGAACAACGTATCAACTCTGTGGTACTACACTGACAGTGGTGGAGAATGAAAAAGGCCTGGGTGTAATTGTGCAGGCAGATATGAAGTTCTCTGAGCAGTGCAGATGGGCTGCAAGAGTAGCTCATGGTGTCTTGTCAATGATATACAGGAATTTTTCTAGTAGGGATAAGGAGGTGATTATTCCCTTGTATAAAGCAATGGTCAGGCCACACCTTGAGTACTGTATACAGGTCCAGAGGCCTCATTTCAAGAAGGATGTAGAGCTGCTGGAAGGAGTACAGAGAAGGGCAACAAGATTAGTGAATGGAACAAAGGGTTGCTCTTATGAAGAAAGGCTTAAGTTTTGCAAATTACAGTGTCTGGAGACTAGGCACCGGCGATGTGATCTGATAGAGGTGTATAAAGCCTTGAATGGTTTGAGCATGCTCAATGCCGATGGGATGCTTCCTCTTGCTCAGAATAATCACCTGAGAGGGCATAAATTCAGATTGAGGAAAGACAGATGTAGGATAGATGTGCGGAAATTTGCCTTTAGCCAGCGGGTAGTTGGTTGGTGGAACAGACTTCCATCCCTTGTTGTGGAAGTTGATAGCCTAAATAAATTTAAGGCTCAGCTGGACAGGTATTTCGGAGGGGTGAAATGGAAGTGCTTTTTTTTTTTTTTTTTTTTTTTTTTTTTGGCTGATGCTGCATAAGCTTGCTTTCTTGCATCATATGCCTCTACTAATGCTAATGCTAACTACCCCATAGAGTATTATGTCCACTGAAATTCCCTAATAATAGAAAAGGGTTGGCAATTGCTTAATGAGATTATCAAGGTCTGCCTGGGGAATGCCGTTCCCAGGTGGCAAACAGATGGAGCAAATAGTTAAGAGGAAACCTACTGTAAGACGAACCACTAAAGCCTCTAGGTTTTTGGTAAGTGGTGTAGCTTGAAAGGGGGTGTGGTTACTCGCAAGGATGGCAACTGCTCCGTGGGCAGGTCCATCTCCAGCTCTGTCTTTGCGAATAACTGAATAGTTACACAAGTAAGTGTCCTCATTTGCCTTAAAATACATCTCCTCTAAGCAAAATCAAGTTGGCTCAAGCTTACTCAGGAGAGCCTTGATGTCATCACTATTTCTGCGGAATCCAGGGAAATTCCATTGTAGAAATTTAAATGTACCCATTATTTAGATTTGTTGGGTCTCTCTGCTGGCTTCCGAAGGGCTGAGGGTTTTGCTTTCTCAGTGCCGGATTTTTCTTTCTTTGGAACGACTGGGTATTGGCCTGTATCCATTAATTCTTCTTCTGCAAAGCGTTCCCAGACTGATTCATCCTGTGCCTACTTATCTTCCACATCCACTGTTTCTTAGATTATAGGTCACTGTTCCAATTTCTTTGGAGTTTCTTTAGTACTTTGTTTTGGAAGTTGTGGAGCACTAGGAGGTAAGGATATAGAAGTGGCACCTGGCTGTGATTTTTGGGTGGGCTTTTGGGAACTTAATAAATAGCACGCAATGAGAGTAAATGATTCCCTTGGTGGAATAGTCATATCAGCCTGGGTCCTGATAGTACTCTTCCCAGAAGCTTTCTGGGTATATGAGGGCTTGGCACTATTTATTGATTGGATGTGTTTTCTGGATTTCTGATAGGATATGTTCAGCTCTGTTTTTAATTTCTGAATTTCTTTTTCATCCTTCCACCGCTGGCATGCTCGAGAGTATGCAGGGTGCTCTCCTTGGCAGTTAGTACAATTTGGCTTAGAAGCTAAACATTTCTTGCTCTTGTGATCTTTAGCACCACAGGCAGGGGAGCCACAACAAACTGTTTGTGAGTGGCCGTACTTTTGGCATTTAAAACACTTCAGTGGGTTCAGGATGTAGATCCACACTGGGCAGATTAAGAAACCTACCTTTATAGAAGTTGGAGGCCATGGGTTGTTGAATGTTAGGATGAGAACTTGGGTATAGACAAGGTTCCCATCCTTTCACATCGATATTCATTTGACAGCTGTCACTCCTTGGTCTCTCTCTCAATTCAGAGCAGCTCTCTTGTTCAGCCATGAAGAAGGTTCTACTCTGATATCACACCACATGAAGAGTTCAGAGTTTTATGGGGGTAATGAAAATTCTCCCTATCGATGTGGCTTTCAGAAGTTGCTGTGCATTTTATTTGAGGCTTGCAGCCTCAACTAAAATGTCGCCAGAATGCAGCCTTTTGACAGATTTTGGAAATCCTGCCAATTCTTCTAATCCTTTCTGGATGAAGAAGGGTAACATTTTCCCAAGTGACTGCTCTGCGGTGGAATGGAGAATGAGGAAAAGTGGTGATCTATCCTCAGTTCTGGGCTTTTTTGAGTTGGTATTATTGGTGTCATCGGATCGGTTAGGTAGGGACCTTGTTGGGGCTCCAGAAGAAAAAGAGGGATTTAAATTACTCATGAGAGTAAGATAAAAAGTTCAGCTACAAAGTAAAAAGTACCTTGCCCACCACTGAGTCCTATGAGGGGATGTCCATTTGGGAACTAACAGGTACTGTGTACACAAATGGGATGCCAAGTTCGCTTAGAAGCATCATACCCACATTTTCAACAAGTCTTTACTGCGTCCCAGGACCGAAGAGAGGGAGACATTGGAATGCAGTTAACCCTAGCAGTAAGAATCACCCACCAATCCCAGTCGAGCCGATCTGGGACCTCCTGTCTTGTTGAAGCAGAGGCCAAAGTGGTGTATTAGGGCTGGGCCCTTCAACCATCAAGATCCCCCTTTCCGAGTGTGTGCGCACAGCTGCACACACCAGATTCCAATGATGTAACCCTGGAACCTAGGTATGGGCATTGGATCCCAGTGATGCTAGTCTGGAAGGCCAGCAGCATCAATGGGAGGTCCCCTCCCCATGTATAGGTGCCCAGGTTTAGGGGGTGTGCAAATGTTAATTGGACTGAAAAATGATATTAAGTTTATGCAGCATGTATAAAAGCTAGGATTTGCATAAGCTACAAGGTAAGAAAAGAAAGTTTTCTTATATCCAGTTTACAACTAACTTTCTTAGATTTAAATACATCCTTTAATTATTTCACTTACAAAGCTGCTGAAATGGGATTTAAAGTGGAAGAAAAATAAGATCTACAATCCATCTTAACATTTTCACAAATACAGAATATGCCAGTGGTGGGAAAAAATTGCCACTTTTTTTTTTTTGTAAAATATAGAGCCCATTATTTTTAAAAATATTACAGATGTAAAATACAGTCTACTACATACCATGCCTCAAAACCTTTAAAGTGCTTTAAAAATGTATAAATATTAATACCATATAATATTCCAGCATTCCTGTGTCGGGTTTGAGTACAAACCATCGATACTGCCAACCTTTCACCACATTTGTATACTTGTAAAGTAATCCTTCCAAAGGTTTTCTGTACAAAAAATAAACAATGATATGCAGTTAATTAAAGCCACTGCTTATTAAGCAAGTACTAGAAGTAACGTAGTACTTTATTCTGAAATAATAAAAATAACTAAAAGATAAGGAAAGAAAAATAATAGCCACTCAGTAACTGCAAACAATAAAGTCAAGTATGGGTTTTCATTCCTTAACTCATAATGCATAATTATTCTCTTAAACAAAAGTTCTTGCAGTAATTCTGATGCAGCAGGCATCCTATAAAAATCAACAAGCAGGTATGCTGTTACAATGTGTGCAACACTCACTCTTTATTATTTTTTTAATTGGGGGGGGGCAGAAAATAATCAAAAATTGCTAACTAATTTTATACTTTATTCTGACAATACACAAGGTGTTATCAAAAAGTTTTAGGACCAAACTAATATTTAGGAAATGATGATTACCATTAATTTGGATGGATCTTTTTCAAATAGTAAATTAAAAATGCTTCTGGAAGCATTTCTGATAGGCTTCTTTTGGAATTACTAATAGTTCCCATGTTGCATTTTCAATAATTTCCTCAGTGACTGCAAACCTTTCACATGGGAGAACTTAAGTCTGGAGAATATGGCAGATGGAAGACTACAGTGGTGGAGTGCATCATAAGAAATTCTTGAATGGACCAAACATGTTGCATTCCCAAATATGTTAAAATCAACTGAAATGTCTTACAAGAAATACCCATTTCACTGGCAATATCACACACAGTTAAACGTTGTTTGCTCCTGATTAGATAGATCACACAAACACACGCACAGTGATTGAATCACTGGTTTTTGAAGTGAAAGGCTGCCAGAGTGAGGATCAACTTTGAAAGACCAGCAGCCCTCTATGAATTTTGCAAACTGCTGAAAGTCTTTGAATGACACACACAGCATCTTCTCAAAATGAATTTGCATCAAATTCTGCTCTCAGTAAAATCATTCATTTTAAAATGTGACAAAATGCTTAAATCAACTTCTATCAATACACACTAATTCAGACTAACTGAAGATAAATGGGTAATTCGTGTATCTAGCTAAGAACTGAACATGTCTAGAAAGTTGTCTGAACTAGACATTAGTCATGTTTAGATGAGTCAGTAAATAAGGTATCATCTTACAACTTGCATACGATTTCAAGATATAAAATCCGTCCCATGAACTTTCTGATCACACCTCATAGTGTGCATACAATAAGCACCACGGACAGTGTTATGCTGAGGAGCTCACTGTATTGCTGTGTGATGCACATTAAAAGTTTCATCAATTCAATCAACATGTTACCCACTTCCAACTTTTACTTCATTTATATCAATACATCATGAACAATCAAAGTAAAGGAACAAACTTACCTGCAAAATAATTAAACCTCTCAAACAGTACTCATTCTGTTTCATAAATATAGGGTATCCATAAAGTCCTTGTGTACTTCAGAATTGCAATAATTTAGATTCTATATGAGATAAAAACAATCTGTAAAATACCACGTGGTTATAAAATAAGTTTCCCTATTCAGGAGACCTTAGTGTCAAAACGGTTAGAGTTAGCACTGTGAAAATCAGTGGTTATGTAATTTAGGGTATAGGGAAGCGATCTGTAGAAGAAAAAAATATTAGTTCACATTTCCACCACCAGGGAAAACAGCGCTGCACACATGTAAAAATTGTCATTTACTTCAAGATACGTGGTCCTTTATGCAAACCTTTAAGTTTCCGATATTCACGTGGTGCTGCATTAGTGTTACTGTTATTCTGGTAAACAGTTTTACTAAAAGAGCATGTTCCATTTTTGTAAGAGCCATAATGGTTATTGACAGTGGCGTTGGCCTTTCTGCTTTCATCTAACAGGATAAAATTTAAATATATTCAAAATAATATTTAAAATTAACTAAATGTTGTTGTTGTTTGGTTTTTAGGAGCATTAGCAACTAAGGCCATATTGCTCTGGGATATGCGGTAGTCGTTCCCTGACCTTTCCGCATCCTCCGTATTCATTGGTCAAGAGCTCGAACCCCTGTCTAATCAAGAAGCGTGCGCTACGTACTGCTGCTCCTGCCCACCTGGCTACAAAGGTGCCAATTAACTAAATGCACAAGGCATAATAAGTTAAGATTAAGAGTTTAATATCTATATAACATCAGTGTAGATACACCAGAAATAACTCTTAGAGCACAACATGAGATACTGAGCAAATGAAGCCTCCCGCACTACCATTGTAGTTTCTTAAGAGTTATCTATGGTGTATCTACACTGATATTATATAGATATTAAACTCTTACTCTTAACATATTATGCCTTCTGCATTTAGTTAATTTTAAATATTATCATATAAACCTTTTGGCATATCTCATACTGTGTGATTATCTTCACAACTGGGTTGTCATGTCTGCAATACCAGGGTACCTGCCCACCCACCGATGATAGGCCAATAGCTTTGAAACTGTGCTGTCTGGGTGGTGGTGGTTCTCACTGAGAATAAGTAACAATAGTCTTCTCTATTAGTGAAGCATTACTTACTCGAGGTAGTGCAATACCATGGCAACTCGTTGTGAAGGAAGAGCACAATATGAGATACAGAACAAATGATGCCTCCCACACTACCATCGTAGTTTCTTAAGAGTTATCCATGGTGTATCTACACCGATATTATCTAGTTTTTATGTACAAAAATTATTTTTGTACATAAAAACTAGTTATTTCTAATTATTTCTTTCACTCCAATTTTATCTTTTAATTTTTCAGATAATCTACCCTACGATTATTATTATTATTTTGAAGCCAAAAGAAGAGGAAGTGAACTGCGTCCTTTGGCTAGCAGGGCTTAAGTCTATATCAGCAGTCAGAAGAAAATTTACAACACATTATGCAAAGAAAGCACTGTATAGAAATTCAATTTCAAACTGGATGAAGAAGTTTAAACAGACTGGTTCCATTAATAATACACTGCAAGCCAGAAGGGCCGGATTAAACAAGGAGGCTATGGAAACTTTTCAGCAAGACAGGCATCTCTAGAACTCTGTGTTCCTAAAGCAACAGTGCACAAAATTCTTAGATTGTATTTGCATAAGCTACCCTACAAGATTCAAATGTATGAAATGTTACTGGAAAAGGACTACCATGTGAGATTAGCTTACTGTCATGAGTTTAACGAAAATATTGAAAACAGCATCTTATCTCTTGACAATCTACTGTTTTGTGATGAAGCAACGTTTCATATTAGTGGCAAAGCTAATTGCCATAATTTCTTTATTTGAGGGACAGAGAAACCACAAGAAATCTTGGGAACATTATTTATTATTATTCTTATTAGCCATAAGGTGCAAGGAAGCCTGAGGCTTAGGCTGCACCAGTCAAAAAAAAAAAAAAAAAAAAAAAAAATTGAGTTAACCAGAGAGAGAGAGAGAGAGAGAGAGAGAAGAATGATGATATCCAGCTCAGGACCCTGGATGTGCCAAACCCATACTCATCAGATGTGAGCTCCTATGAAAGTGATTCCCTTAAAGTTAATTAAAGAAACAGTGGTTAATAATTATAGTTATCTTGCAATGCTATATGATTTTTCTTTATTTCTGAACTAAGACAATTAAGAATTGAAGCCAACACGATTTTTCAGCAAGATGGAGCACCTTGCCAATTCACTCAGAACGTTCAATAATTTTTAAACAAAGTCTATCCAAACAGTTGGATTGCCAGAAGTGGACTAACTGCTTGCCAGCTTGCACACCCAAATTGTCCCCACTGGAATATTAAAAGTGTGGTTTATGCCTCAAAACCTTGCTCTTTGTACCAGGATCACAAGTGCAATTAATGACATTATTGGAACACAACCGGAATCACAATCTTATGATTACATATCCTAAAAACTAGAATAAATTACCCGCCCATTGCATTTTACAAATTGTTTTTATCTCATACAGAACCTAAATTATTGCAGTTTTAAAGTGAACATGGACTTTATCGACACCCTGGATATGTAGTCTCAGTGCTAATAGCAATGATGTCTATTTACATCTACAATTTGCTAAGATGCACTTTTTTTCTGAGAGAATTTCAATCACTAATTGACTAAACCAATATTTGCTTTATGATCCTCATTTTGTCAGATTCATTTGTTGCTTCTATCATTCTCTTAACCTTAAAAATTTATTAGTTTTTTTTAATTTGTTTCTTTGAAACTGCTTCAATCTAACTTTTCTGACAGCAAAGTAAATTTCCTTGGGAGATTAATATTTGCAAGTCAGCCTGGTTTCCATTTTAGGAGTGAGCTGAAGCTTTTGCTATTACTAATGTTGCTTACACAACTTGTCTTGTTCATTTAATGACTAGAACACAAAAATAATCCTCACACACACACACACACACACACACACACACACACACACACACACACACACACACACACACACACACACACACACACCTCTTAGTTTTTTTCCCATCACTAAAAATCTTTAAACTACTCAATTAACATCAGTTATTCCCTAGGTGCTGCGGATCACAACTTCATAATGGTCTCTTCTCCAATAGAGATTGTGACTATTCTCAACCTCATTTTTCATTTGGAATTACAAGAATGGAAAACGAAATGATCTGTGCAATTTCTGTTTCTCCTCTCCTTGGTTTATTTAATATTTAAAATCTTTTGATCCTAATACTGATCTCAGAGAAGCATTTGAAAAGGCTACTGGTATTAAAGAATAACAAGACACCAAGGGAGGATGGTATATATCCACTTTTATTTTATTCCAATTAAGAATGCAGCATGTGAATGTTTTCAACCATTGGAAATGCTAATGAGAGCATTATCTGACCCCAGAAAAATCCTCTTGGATTGGACAAGTATTAAATGTTTCTCCAATCTGCAAAGGTAGTGCTAAAGAGGAGTTGAGTAACTAAAGGCCAAGTTTTGATGGTTGTGGTACAGAAGACTGTGAAGTCTGTAGTTAAGGATGCAGTTCAGGACCATCCTAACAGGGATAGTATGGTATGCTGACATTATATATCTTGACTTTAGTAAAATATTTGATACCATCCCTCATGGAAGGCTTCTATATAAACTGAAAGAATTGGAATAACTGGAAAAATCCTATTCTAAACCATAGGCTGTCTAAAAGATAGGAGACAGAGGATTGTCTTCAGGGTAGACCAGCATGCACATTGAGCCCCTTGAGGCTTAAATGTTAGCTAACCGATTTTGTGATAACAAACAGGAAAGTGAAAGAGAAAGTTTGAGCAAAACATAAGGCTGGAGTGGATGGAATCTAGCCAATTATATATTAAGGGAAGCAGCAAAAAAAGGTAAGCAACCCCTTGGCTATAATTATGAGAGCATCTTTGGATTCAGGGAAAGTCCTTGTGGACTGGGGATGTGCAAATGTATTCCATATTCATGAATGGGGGGGGAGATCAAAGGGTAAGATGAGTAATTACAGACCTGTTAACTTGACTGCTCTTCCAGGGGAAATTATGGAGTCACTGGATAAAGAAGTAATTCATCACCATCCAAGACAGGAATGCAATCGTAATAGTCAACAGTATGGATTTGTGAAGGGGCAATCTTGTCTGACCAATCTGATTGGATACTACAATGCAGTAACAACGGAAAAAGATGCAAAAATTAGTTTTGATATCTTATACTTAGATTAGCATTAGTAGAGGCATTTGATGCAAGAAAGCAAGCTTATGCAGCATCAGCCAAAAAAAAATAATAATAATAATAATAATAATAAATAAATAAATAAAAAATAACCACTTCCACTTCACCCCTCTGTTCGTTCGAAATACCTGTCCAGCTGAGCCTTAAACTTATTTAGGCTATCAACTTCCACGACAAGGGATGGAAGTCTATTCCACCAACCAACCACCTGCTGGCTAAAGGCAAATTTCCTCACGTCTATCCTACATCTGTCTTTTCTCAATTTGAATAATTGCCCTCTCAGGTGATTATTCTGAGCAAGAGGAAGAATCCCATCAGCATTGAGCATGCTCAAACCATTCAAGGCTTTATACACCTCTATCAGATCACCTCGCTGGTGCCTAGTCTCCAGACACTGTAATTTGCAAAACTTAAGCCTTTCTTCGTAAGAGCACCCCTTTGTTCCATTCACTAATCTTGTTGCCCTTCTCTGTACTCGTTCCAGCATCTCTACATCCTTCTTGAAATGAGGCCTCCAGACCTGTATACAGTACTCTAGGTGTGGCCTGACCATTGCCTTATACAAGGGAATAATCACCTGCTTATTCCTCATAGAAAAATTCACGTATATCATCGACAAGACACCATGAGCTACTCTTGCAGACCGTCTGCACTGCTCAGAAAACTTTATATCTGCCTGCACAGTTACCCCCAGGTCCTTTTCATTCTCTACCACTGTCAGTAGTGTAGTACCACAGAGTTGATACGTTACTCTGGGGTTACTGCTTCCCATATGTAGTATTTTACATTTGTCAATGTTAAACTTCATTTGCCACCTCTCAGCCCATCTGCTCAACTTTTCCAGATCCTGTTGCAGCAGTGTACTGTCATTAGTGTCATTAACAACCCTGCCAACCTTCTTATTGTCTGCAAACTTGGACATTAAACCTGATATACCATCATCAATATCATTTATAAATACAGAAAACAACAATGAACCCAATACTGAACCCTGAGGGACTCCACTAATAACATTACTCCACAAAGAGCAGTGTCCACTGATTACCACTCTCTGACTTCTCCCATTCAACCATCCTTTTATCCATTGTAGCAACTTGCCCTTAATGCCATGCTGCTCCAATTTGTGCAGCAGTCTTCTATGTGCAACAGTATCAAAAGCCTTTCTAAGATCCAAATATATGATATCTAAGTTATTGATTGCATCCAGTTGCTTTGTGACCACATCATAGTATCCAATCAAATTGGTCAGACAAGACTTCCCCTTAACAAAGCCATGCTGTGTCCGAGCTATAACTGAAGTCTTGTCTAGATAATCCTGCAGTGCTTCTTTAACCAGTGCCTCCATTAATTTCCCTGGAACAGATGTTAAACTAACAGGTCCATAATTACTTGTGTCACCTTTTGATCTTCCTTTGTGAATTGGGGTCACATTTGCACATCTCCAGTCTATGGGTACCTCCCCTGAGTCCAAGGAAGCTCTCATGATTATGGCTAATGGTTATTACAAAATCATCTAGTTATTTGTAATAGCTCTCAGTTATTACAAAATCTAATCGAGCTATTTGTAATAGCTCTCAGTTATTACAAAATCATCTAGCTCACTGCCAGAGTTTTGTTCACCTCTGGTATTCCCCTCCCGGAATAACTCCTCATGTGTGAATGTAGATGCAAAATACTCATTTAGTTTGTTAGCCACCTGAGCAGGATCATCAACAGTTGAACCACTGATATCCAGTGGACCAATCTGATTCATCCCCTTCCTTCTAGAGTTTACATACGTAAAGAACTCTTTGCTGCTTTTCTTTGCATCCTTTGCCAAAGATTTCTCATAATCTGCCTTTGCGTGCCTAACCTCCTTTGTGACTTGGTTACAGACCAGCTTATATCTATTGTAGGCTTCCATGTCACCCATTAATTAATATGTATCCCATGCATTTTTCTTCTCTGCCACACATCTCCTTAGGCCTAAACCTTGAACAATATTTCTTAGTTAGTATGTAAAGCATAGTAGTTTCCAAGATTAATTCTTTGAATGCTTCCCATTTTGAATTTGCTGTTGGTAACATCATCAGATGGTCCCACCATATAGAAATTAAATACCGTCTCATTCCAAATAACTTTTAAAACTAAAAACGAGATATCTCAGGATAATCCATGAAGGGGTTAAAAGATGATTTCTATGAACATATAGTGAATATTGCCAAAAAAAGTGAGAAATTGTAGCACAATGTTAGCAAAGAATTAGTCACGTCAACTGGGATCTAAAGAGAAAAAGATACTTGCACTTATTTATAAGGCAATCTTCCTCTCAGTCATTACTTATAGTTTACAGGGCTATCTTGGATAAAAATAAAAAAGCCAGATTCTACAGAAAGCATTATACTACTAACTATCACAAGGGCATGCTGCACTGTTAGTACACCTGGTCTGCACGTCCTGGCAAGGGCACGTCCTCTAGACCTAGAAGTAATAAGAAGAGGCTGCCTCAATTAGAGAATTAAGAGACATTTGGGAATTAAATCCCAACTAACATCCTAGGGATTACAATAGATTTTGTGGCAGATGTCAAAATATAAAAGAATAACAACCACACTCTACCGCAATGGCAGACCAGATGGGAAGATTCAACTAAAGGGGCAGTCATTAAGAGGTTCCTATTTCAGGTAATCGTAGTTCCCCCCCTACACCAGAGTTGTGCAAACTTATTTCGCTCGTGACCCCCTTTATTAAATGGAAAATTGATGTGACCCCTCAATGTAAACCCCGAAGGATGATGACAAGATTTTTAGAGAAGAAAAATGGAATTTTATAAATTATGTATTAGAAAATTTTATTTGAATACTGAGAAAGGAATAAAAAAAAAAATAGTTTCCTTTTTAACTTACACATTAAAATAATTTTTTAATATTTTTATTGAATATAGCAAAAACAACAATCAAATTCTTATTCTTCAATTAAGATTACAAAACAATAAAAAATGAACAATTACAAAACAAACCAATTAATGAGAAAGATGAGCCTTGATAACAAATAATATTTGGTTCATATTTGGACACAACATTTGAAATTGCTAATTTCATGACATCTTCTGGATCAAGTCTGGAACACTGTTTTGTATTTATAGCTGTTAATTTTAAGAAATAAACCTCACATAAATATGTAGATCCGAAAGGTAGCTATCTTTCTATTGCCATTTTTGATAATTCTGGATACTCATCTCGAAGAGAAAGCCAAAATTTTCACAAGCAGTCTTGAAATGAGCACTAATGCTTCGTCAGACGACAGATTGATAAGATCTGACGTCTGACGTTGTTATTTGGTGTTTAGGAGCATTAGCAACTGAGGCCCTATTGCTCTGGGGATATGCGGTGGTCATTCCCTGACCTTTCCACATTCTCCGTATTTGGTGGTCACAGGCTCGAACCCCAGTCTAATCAAGAAGCGTGCGCTACGCACTGCTGCTCCTTCCCACCTGGCGATCACAAATCCAAGGGATCACAAATCCAATATCTGTTTTTTCTGGAGATACATTAAACAGTTTGAAAAAATTCTTAATTAGCATTGTTAGGTGGGTAGCTATGACATCCCTAAATTGTAAAATGCCGATATTATTACTATTAACAAAATCAGAAAAACATGGGAACATTTCAGTATTATTACGCTCAAATTCAGTTTATTTTTGAAAGCTTCTGAGTATTAATATATTTGTTCCCTGTACTCAAAGACAAATTTGAATCATTATAAGTTTTTCAAATATATCAACAAGGTAGCAAGTTTTCCATGCCATTTTTTAATTGGAAATATTCGAGCAAGGTTCTGATATGTATCTGATAAAAACAATAAAACTTCACATTTCAAGGCCAAAAAGACGTCACAACACTTTACCACTGGACAACCACCTTACTTTAATATATAAAAGAAGCGTTTCATAAGTGGATCCCATTTCATTATAAAGTATAGTGAAAAACGTGCTGTTTAAGCATCTACTTTCAATGAAGTTGATCACACTTACTGCATCGTTCAAATCTTTGTGCAAATCAGTTTGCATTTCCTTCGCTATGTACACCAAAGCGCCAAAACATTATGACCACCTACCTAATAAGACGTTGGTCCTCCACGTGCAGCCAAAACAGCTCGTACCTGGCGAGGCAGGGATGCTACAAGATTTCTAAATGTGTCTTATGGTATCTGCTACCAACATGCAACCAGCAGATCCTTTAACTCCTGTAAGGTCTGGGGTTGAGATGCTGCATATTGGAGTTGCTGTTCCAACAAAAACCACAGATGCTCAATCGGATTGATGTTGTTGTTGTTGTTATTTGGTTTTTAGGAGCATTAGCAACTGAGGCCCTATTGCTCTGGGGATATGCGGTGGTCATTCCCTGACCTTTCCACATTCTCCGTATTTGGTGGTCACAGGCTCGAACCCCAGTCTAATCAAGAAGCGTGCGCTACGCACTGCTGCTCCTTCCCACCTGGCTACGGAGGCACCCGGATTGATGTCTGGGGAATTTGGAGGCCAGGGCAATACCTGGAAGTCTTCCTCATGTTCTGCGAACCAGTCTCGAACAATCCAGGCAGTGTGGCATGGCACATTATCCTGCTAAAAGACGGCACCGCCAGAGGGAAAGACCGCTGCCATGAAAGAGTGTGCCTGGTCTGCAATGATGTTTGTGTAGAGAGTATTTAGTGTCAAGCAGCACCAGGGGTTTCCCCCATCTCCGTGTTGCTTTCATTGTAGGTGTGCCAGTTCACTGAAAGGCCAGAGATTTAAAAGTGTATGGATATTGCATATGTATGGTGTTATGTACCGTTGTTCTTCTGGCCATTTAGCCGCTGGACCCACTGCTGAGGCCCAACATTGTCTGCACTTAGCTCCGTGGAGGCAGGCCAGGTATACCAGCATTATAAATATTTACTCTGGCAGGTCCTGTCACCTAAGATTTCAGTGGCTAGGACCTAAAAAAAATAAATAAATAAAATAATTTTTAAAAAATTAAAAAAAAAAAAAAAAACAATTGATCTTTCACATGGGGCGGGGGCAATAGCACTAGGATTTGAAAGGCTGAAACTATTGGCAAACAGTAATTTGGACGTGTAGGGCAATCGCTTGTGTACAGATAGAGTAGGGGAGGGAGACTAAAGACTGAGGGGTAGAGAAAGAAATATGGGGATCAATAGGGAAGGCAACCCCAATAGGTGTCAGTGGGGCATGCCCATGCCCCACCAGAGGAAAAAATGGAGGTGGCGAGGAGACAAGACGATAGTTACCTCCCTCCCTGCCAGAGAAGTGGAGTGGAAAGAAAGCCGGAAAGAGTGCCCAGCTCCGGGTCGCCAATTGGTGCACTGGCAGCAAATCTGCTGTTCAAGGTGGGGAAAAGATACAGGCCCAACGAAGAAGTCGGAACCAGTGCCCCCATGTCATTCATGGGCCATGTGTCCATCCAGGTAGGTTGAGGTCAGTCACGTTTATGGGTTATATACCCAACCAGGGTAGAGTGTCTCATAGATTGTCTTTTGCATCTCGGAGGGGTCTGGTCTGTTAATTCTGTTTCTGTCATCAGGGAGGGCGGTTCAGTACCTTTTCCATCCAGTGAGCCCATCATTTCTGTGGTGTGCGTCCTATTCAAGTAGATTGATTGGGTCAGACAATTTGGGTTTCAGTGCTGGTTTATTTGCTCATAGTCCGGTTGTTGTCGATGTTCCATGTCTGCTACAAGGCATACTGTGCCCTTAGTTCCTGATCGCAGAACGGGTTCTTCTTCTGGCAAAGAGTTCCTGTGCGAATCTGGTGAGGTTCTTATATTCTTTGCTTGTGTCCAAGAGATGATGCTCCTGGCCTCGCGGCAAGTAAGTCAATCTTGTTATTAGATTTCCATGTAGGTCCTCGTAGTTTGTACATTCGTGCACAAGGTGGGTCCAGCTTTCCGTTCACCACACGAACAGTTGGGGTCTTGGAGGAGGCCCAGAGATGTTAATTTCTCGTTGAAGGGGCTGTGACCCGTGAATAAGTAGGTGGCATATAGGCCTGGTGGAACCATACAGGTAGTTTCGGGGAAACCCTGTCTACATCAGGTATGAAGCATCATGTCACTTCCCCTTTGGTTGAGTCTGTCCACCTGTTTTGCCATTCCTGTTTTAATGATGTTTAGGTAGGTGGTAGATGTCAGAGTGCCCGGCACATGGATGACTGGACCCACGGTATCCCAGAAAAACATCGCCCAAAGCATGACATCGCCGCCACTGGCTTGTTTTTGTCCCACGGCGCATCCAGGAACCATCACCTCGCCAGAGAAAATATGCACACGTACCCGGCCATCCACATGATGCAACAGGAAATGTGAATCATCGGACCAGACGACGTTCTTCCAATCACTCAAGGTCCAGTTTCAATGCTCGCGTGCCCATTGTAGGTACTGTCGCCAGTGAATCCGTGGTTAGCATGGGCGCTCTGAGCGGCCTGCGGATATGCAGCCCCATTTTCAGCAGGGTTCGATGTACTGCGTGTTGTGACACATTACTCCTGTCACCAGCATTCCAATTACCAGCGAGTTGCGCCACAGTCAACCTTCTATTGCCATGTACCATCCAGGAGAGCCTCCGCTCACCTCAAGCATCGATGAGCCATGGTCATTCAACACTTTCATGGGTTCCCCCTCCTCGGACCACTTTCAGTAGGTACTAACCACGGTTGATCGTGAGCACCCCACCAGCCGTGCCATTTTGGATATGCTCTGACCCAGTCGTCTGGTCATTACAATTTGGCCTCTGTCAAACTCGCTTAAGTCCGCTGCCTTTCCCATCTGAAGAACAAGAGTAACACTGATTAACTGAGCTCAGTACAGGTGTTTTTTCTACCGTGCCCCGACCTGCATGCACGCTGTAGTTGCTTCGATTTGCATAACGACTCGCTGGTCATAATTTTTCGGCTCATCGGTGTATAATGTAATGATTAAAAACTATATTTGAATCAATTTCCTTTACTTTGCCTTTTAAACTTTATTTTCTCCTGTTAATGAGCCACACCATCAGTACAAAAACCAAGACAGTTCCATATTAGATTTCTTTGAAAGAAAATATTTATAACATCAAAAATCTTCTGGTCCATCGTTCTTCCTTCCAAAGCTTTGCAAAATAGAAAATTCTCCAAAATATCCCCCTCATAGCAGTATCGAACATATACAATAAGTTCAGCAAGGTTTGAAATATCTGTCTGTGGATTCATCTGTATTGCAAAACTGTATTGCAAAAATTGGACTTTCTCTCAATCGATTTAATAAATCGAATTTTATGTTGTCCGATAACTGTAATACGCTGCAAGATTGTGTCTCTGGACAGAGGAATGGTTTTTAAATCATTGCTGTACTTTTCTCCATGCATAATTGAAATAATTTTTATTGCAGCAAGGAAAATGCACCGAATTACGAAGCAGAATAAAGCTTGCATGTAACACGCTATGTAGATTTACTGCTACCACACACTTGCACCTCTGGCTTTTAACAATACAATACAATACAATACAGGCAATTTGAGAATTTGTGCTGTAGGAAACACGAATTAAGAACTAAAGGGATTACTGTAAGGAATTAATTGAGTAGTACTACTCAGCAATTGAGCAGTACTGAGAAGTATTAATACATACTGAGAAGTCGCACTAGTCAGCTGCTTTTTGTGTGTCCATAGCCAGTGAGCAAATTAAGGCCTGATGGTAGGCAGTAGAGTTCATTCGTATCTCAGACTTAGTTCAAGTAGCAAAGTCTCTACAGTATACCTACAGTATTGAAAAAGTAATTTGAATAGCAAGTTTTTAGCTTTTATGTACACAAAAAAATAAATTTATTTAATAATTTTCGCGACCCCTTTCATTTATTCCGCAACCACTCTGGTGGTCGCATCCCACAGTTTGTGCACCACTGCCCTAAACCACCTCCCTGGTTTGCCACAGGACAATAATGTAAAATAAAATATTCCACCTACTTGCTTACAGAACCTGGTTCCCTAAATGTGAAGTCATGCCAACTGGGTCTTACCCAGGATCCCAAATGTATTTTTGGAGCTGATAAAGACTGGTCTCATGTCCTTATGATGACCACAATCACCTTTTTCTGTTTGGGATCACCATAAGAAAATAATAAAATCAGAAATATTTTAGCTTCTAACTAGCATAAACAATGTAGAATAAATTGTATTTATTGATAAAAAAAGAAGTTTTCTGCCACACATCATGGTTACTTTTATGAGGTCAAAATATTCTCAAAAACAGAAAGAAATTACTATCTTTTTTTCTTTTCTGAATTAATTACCTATGATATAATTAGCATTTAAAACTATATTAAATAACATACCTCATCTTCATTTCTTCTTGAACGTAAACTTCCTGTAAATAATATCAAGTACAAATTATATAGTATATTTAGTGACACACACACACACACACACACACACACAATTCTGACAAATACAACTGCTGGACAGGTGTAATACTTTCTGAGAGCACGTGTGATTTGCCAATAGCACTTAGCAGATAGGTATCATTTGCTAACAGTTCACATAACAGACAGCAGGTATCACTTGTAACAATTCATCTGATGGACAGATACAACCTACTGCCACTACACTGAAATGACAGAATCCATGGGATACCTGGTTCCTGGGCAATGCAACACTGTTACCCCTCTCACTAGTGAACCCACCGCTTGGTAGGTATATAGGCACACTACGTCACTGCTTTCATGTAGACGGCAATTCGATGTCAGTATGGATAAATGTTGTGAGTTAACCAACTTTGAAAGAGGGATGATAGTGGGTGCCTGACGCATGGGTCATTCTATCGCGGAGAGTGTATCGGGAATATGCAATTTCCGGAATAACATCTCATTGAGGACAGCGCTGTGAGTGTAGAAAGATGGTGGATGAACATGGCCATTGACGTCTGTCTCACATTGTTTCAGCCAACTGGAGAGCGACAGAAGCACAAATCACCACCGACTTAACCAAGGGAGGTGCCAGAAACGTCTCTACCAAGGCCATCATTAGCTGCAATAGGTTATGGGAGTCACCAACCCACCAGACTCCCACTGCTAACAGCTCACTGGAGGACTCTATGCTTCAACTGGGCAAAAGAACATCGGCAATGGACCTTAGATGATGGAGACAGGTCTCCTGGTCCAATGAGTCCAGTTATTTTGAGTGGACGGGAGGGTGTGCAGTGGCGGAAACCGCACAAAGCAATGCACCCATCATGTCAACAAGGAACTGTTCAGGCTGGTGGATGGTCGGTAATGGTCTGGGGGTGTGTTCAATTGGCACACGTTGGGATCTCTGGTATGTCTAGATGCTTCTCTAAAAGGTCCAGGTTACGTGTCCATCCTTGCAGACTATCTGCATCTCTTCATGGGCCGACCAGGCTAGCCAGGTGGGTAAAGTGCGTGCCTGCCTGGCAACCCAAAGGTCACAGGTTCGAATCCTGCCTCGGGCTTGGATCAGAATAAAATGCAAAAACCTTGGGAGGTGCATTATGGCCACAGAAGCTGATGCACCAACAACAAAAAAAAAAAAAAAAAAAATCCCTTCATAGTCATCATGCCCCACAGGGCAATGGACTCTTCCAGCAGGACAATGTGCCTCTCCACAGAGCATTGGTGACTAGAACACGGTTTGAAGCAGATTTTATCACCATGGACTGGCCTTCCCATTCATGTCACCAGACATGAAACCTGTGAAGCATCTTTGGGATGCTGTGGAACGGTCCATTTGAGCTTTGCATTCCTCCATCCAGGAATGCAACCGGAATTATGGATAGTGGTGCAACTAGCATGGATGCAAATACCTGTCGAACACTTCTGTGAACTAGTGGCCTCAATGCCTTGCTGTGTGATAGCTCTTACATGATCAAAAGGTGGGCCTACCCATTACTAGGTAGGTATCCCATGATTTCTGTCCACTCAGTATACATATACCATAAATTGGTTTTCTGATTATATAATTTGCTAATTTCTATTTATTAATTTTGTTCTTTATGCCTTTAAAGTTGGAATTCCTAGTGACATTCCACTGTCCCAGTTTATTAAAATGAAAAACATTTATTAATAATCACACTATCCATTACCTAATGTCTGTTATCCATTACAGTTCAGACAAGATTTGGGTGGCACATGTTGTCTATCCCTCATGCATTCCCATTTCATTATAATGGATTTTATTAGTATCATTACCATTGTGCATAGACTTTGTTGGTTTCGTTTCCTGGCTTTCAATGGGTGCCTTTTTTGTCTCCTGAATCCACTGTTTGCCCAATAACGAATTAAATACAGTAAATCCTATTACAACAAACTTCTCAGGAGATATATGACTCAATCTATTAAAACTCCATTCTAATTAATATCACTTGAAATTACATCAAATGAATATTAATTGGTTTAATAAATTCTCTACACTTTCAATTTCCACTTTATTTCTCTTAAATATCAATGTAAAAAAATCACTAATAAATAAACAAAATGACAAAATATAGTCTACTGTTTGATTATATGCAAAATTTTAATTAACCAAACATACAAAAATACAGCACAGTTGATAAAACTTGTTACTGTCACATATGAATATATCAATTTTTGTTTTTAATGTTTAAGTTATTTATTTATTTTATTTTACTTTTTTTATATGAAAATTCAACTCATCACCATCATTATAAAATCTGTTTAATCAGCAAATTCAAGTACAGCAGACATTTAAGTTACATGAAAGCAAGAAAAAGAGTCCTTTAGATGGAAACAATGACACGAACTGCAAATACAGTTGCCAAAAGTTGGAGACTCTAGGTTTAGATCCTTATATCTGGGCTCAGACGATAATTCTTTAGTTTTAAATTATAAAGAACTAATGACATTAGGGGGGTTTGCTGTGAATGGATTAAAAACTTCAGTTTCTTTCACCTTCTGCAGGTGGAGATTGCCCACCGAATCTCAAGGTCAAACAACATTTGTAAGTGATAATGCTAGTAACAAGTAAATGAAAATATAATATAATAATAATGCAAAGTATTTTTTTATACAAAATAATATAAATATATGAAGACATCATTCTAGGAAGGAAGCCTCCTAAGGATGCACCAAGATGATAACCCTGGTGCATCCTATGATTATCATTACCTAGTGCACTGGGGTAATGACAATCCTTCCAAATGGCAAGCCAACAAGCCATCCAGTCGCAACATGGTGAAGGTGCAAGTTTTTTAGCCATTAACAAAACTAGTCTTAAAATATATGCAACTGAGATGATATTACATACAATGTTGCTTCAATGCCTAATATAGGAATTTTTCAAACCTTGAAATTAAAAGTACCACGTTTTCTTATAAAAACCCGTCATGCATTGAATTATTTCTGTCAAGTACATATTACTTCTTTTCAGAATTTTGATATTAGCCAACATATTTAACAACAATTTAGCCAACAATTATCACCAATCAAAACTCTGTTTTCATTGGTAATAATTGGTGAACACGTTGGCTATATTGCAATTTTAATTGGTAACTCCTCATGTTTATTGATGATTAAAATTGCCCTGTACCAATTAAAATAGGTACATGGCAATGTTGAGAAAAAGTTATGAGTTACAATTAAAACTGCAAGTATCTGCAATTTGGTCCAAGGACAATAGCAGGAAGTACATGAGGGAACACTAGTCAATCACACTTCGCCCCAGGAGTGACTGTACAAGGCTACGGAGAAGAATTCACAGAGATAAGATACACTTAAATAAAGTGTGTACAAATATTTTCTGATGTTTTCAAGGCAGTGTTAGGTAGGGATTTTAAAGTATTTAAAGTATTTGTGTATTCTACAGCAGTCTCCAGGGTTTCCCCTATAAGCTGCAGATGCATCTGACAAGACATAGCACCAATGCCGGCAAGTGTGTGTATGTGTAGGTATGTACAGTGTACGTGTGGGTTGTGTTGAATGTTGAGTGCCAGCACCTGGCATTTTGCAGCCAGGGTCAGAGGACACCTGGTCCCCCGCACTCTGACTCCCATCCCGAGCCATGTGGAGGCAGCCAGGATCAACCAACAAAAAGTAGACTCTTACTGGGGCTATCAGGCAAGCCTGGGAGCCCCAAGGTATTCAAGGAAAGGAAATAGGATTTAGGTAGAATAGTATGGGAAATGGAAGGGAAGTGGACAGAAAGCAAGGGGACAAAAGAAAAGACATCCCCTGAGTAATAAGAGAGAAGTGTGGAAAAGTTTACAGGAAAAGAAACATATAGTGAATCAATTTTAACAGCCTTAAACACCTGAAAACCTTAAAACTAAAACTACAATGTTTTATGGTGAAGAACCAGCAACATAGCTATTTACATATATACACCCAAAAACCTTAAAACCAAAAGTACAATGGTTATAGGCCACAAGTTACACTTCACAGACGACCAACTGTCTAAAAGCTCCGTAGACCAACAAAACCTCAATATCGATTACAAAACCCATTCCATTCCGGCAAACACTCCAGGTGCAGCCCAAGCTCTCAGAAAGACGCAGAAGACACTGACAATTTATTAACAAGTCTAAATAGACACCATCGACGTTAGTCTGTCTACCATTATCCAACAATCCATCAGGCACAGATGTCCAACCATCAAAATATTCATTAAGAACTGTACTATGTCTCGGGTCACAATTCCCTAAGTTAGTTTTTTTTTAAACATCCTCAATGCCAATGACCATCAACCAGTCTAACAGTCACAATACCTCATTTCAGCACTCATGACAAAACAGCTGTCACATCATTATCCAACTGCAAACAATTTACCGGTATTCAAAATGAATTGCACTCAGTTGACGGAATAGTTAGACTTCAATACAACCCATTTCTATTATCCAATAAAATATCCATTTCTTATCACTTTACCAAATCACTGCTACATTAATAATCAGTGCAAGTCTCACTAAGAGCCTTTGACCTTACAGTCTCCAGCTCAGATACAAACATAAAGATCTGCAATTTAACAGTTCTATAATTTAAAGAAAATAATTTATGCCCAATCCAAGGCCAATTGCGTTTTAACTGAGCAAAAAACACGAGCTCAAAAAGTCATATTCTGACTCAATTTGTCAGGTAAACCAGAAAAACTGCAATCTCCAAGACATCCATCACAAAAAATTTTCCTTGCAATTTTCAACAAGTATAATGCCTTGGCTTATAAGGACTTCTGTACATATTTACATTTACATTTACATAAAAAACTGAACACTATTCAGCATTAAATTTACTTACTATAACTTAACCATTTGCATCTAATTCATTATCATAAATTCACTTTCTTCATCTAAACAATTTATCTGCAAAATTTGAATTTATGCCCTCTGAGGTGATCATCTTGCTCAGAATAATCACCTCAGAGGGCATAAATTCAAATTGAGAAAGGACGGATGTCGGATAGATGTGCGGGAATTTGCCTTTGGCCAGCGGGTGGTTGGTTGGTGGAACCGACTTCCATCACTTGTTGTTGAAGTTGATAGCCTAAACAAATTTAAGGCTCAACTGGACAGGTATTTCGAACGAACGGAGGGGTGAAATGGGAGTGGTGTGTTTTTTTTTTTTTTTTGGCTGATGCTGAATAAGATTGCTTTCTTGCATCATATGCCTCTACTAATGCTAATGCTAAAATCTGAAAAAGCATAAAAATTTTCCTTGCAACCAAGAAACTGAGGCAAATCATCCTCATTGTATACATTTGTGAGGAGTTGGAGACCATTTCATAAATTTAAATACAAATAACATTCAAATATTATATGGACAACAGTCTCCTCAGCCCCACATTTACATAATGGCATGGCAGCCAACCCAAATCTGTATAGCTTAGAGTTAAGGCTACCATGAGCAGACAGTAAAAAAAGACACATTCATACTTGGGTTAAACCAAGAAATTTGCTGTTTGGTATACTCCCTCACATTTGGGATAAATTTATTAGTTACTCTACCTTGTTCAGCAGTTGACCAAATCATTTGCTAGTCATTTATAAACTCTGATCTTATTCTAAGATTGTCCTCCTTCACTGGTGTGTCCAAATCAATAGAGAAATTCCCAACTCTAGCCAGCGAGGCTTTCTGCCTGAAATACTGAAGATAGTGATACATCACTTCATAATTTATTGGTAGCTTTCCATTTACAACTTGCAGGGCAAAAGTGGAGACGGTTCTACAATTTCTTGATATAGCAAGTAGAAAAAAGCGTTGTGCTTGTATTATATATTTTTTGACTTGACAATTTGTGATTTGTGATACGATAGCCCCACACATCTGCAGCATAACATATTATCAGAATAAAGATACATTTGTAATAAAGCTTTAAAGTAGCAGACTTAACACCCCAAACACATTGAGTTGCTAAAAATTATTTTCCCTGTAAGTGCCTTAATTTTTTGAAGCAAATATTTATGAAACTGAAGCAGTCATCCATCATAATCCCTAAATATTTATAAGATCTTGCAATTTGAATAGCATTGTCATTGAGTCTAATATTTGGTGGTCTGTTCAAGTTTAAATAGCCCTTCAGAAGCATCTGTTTTGTCTTAGATGTTGAAATTTGTAGCTTATGAGTTATGGACCAACAATTTAAATCACTTAGTATGTCATTTGCTCTCATTTCTAACTCAGGTCTAGATTCTCCAAATACTAAGACCACAAGGTCATCAGCATATGATATTTTCAGGACCTTCTCATTCTCAACTGCAAGCCACCCATCACGGACCACATTCCAATAAATTGGACCAGGTACGGATCCTTGAGGGCAGCCCCTAGTAATAGATCTGCATACAAAGCAATAGCCTGATGAGACCAAAAGATGTCTATCATTAAAGTCATCAGATGTAAGCCTATAGATAGGAGTAGAGACCCTGGGCTCCCGGAACCTCGCCAGGACACTCTACCACCAGTTAGGTAGGCATAGAAATCTGCAAGCTCAGACTAATACATTGATAGCATGCACAGGCAGAAATGTAAGCAATTCTTATGCTGCTTCTATTGGAATGTGAGCAGCGTGAAAATCAAGATAACAGAGATTTCAAGCTTGCTGGGCAGAAAGATCCTCAAAGAACAGGCAATTACATGGGTTGAGTTAGCATTAAAAAGAGTAAAAACAGGTATATGTACACAAATGCTAGGAACATAGTAAATAAATTAAATATTGATTACGTCATCAAATGCAGTCATTATGGAGATATTGAAGTTGTGGTGCCACTCAGATGTACTGGAAGCAGAATAAGAAAATGGAGTGGACAACATGTACACAAAGAAGAGACAAGACAGGAGGGGAAGAAGAGTTATGCTTTTAGTTAAGAAGCTTAAAATTTAAGTTGGCACATCTAGTCGCAACATGGGTAGCAACTGCAATGTTGAATCAGTTTGGTGTGACATAAGAACAGGGAAAACAAAAATGAAAGCAGGAGTATGCTATAAGCCAAATGACAGTGATGAGTATAATGAATAACTACATAGACAAAGAGAGTGGGCCAGGAAATCAAAATATCTTATACAGGAGGATTTGAACTTTCCATATTGTTGTTGTTGTTTGGTTTTTAGGAGCATCAGTAACTAAGGCCATATTGCTCCGAGGATATGCGGTGGTCATTCCCTGACCTTTCCGCATCCTCCGTATTTGGTGGTCACGGGCTCGAACCCCGGTCTAATCAAGAAGCGTGTGCTACGCACTGCTGCTCCTGCACACCTGGCTACGGAGGTGCCAACTTTCCATATATTGACTGGAACTTGTGGGTTGGTCAATCACACCATAGCAAGACTTTTGTGGATTTATTGGAAAAAGTGTTTTTCTACAACAGCATGTTAGAGGGGCAAAGAGAGAAACTAGTACTCTTGATCTGCTTATCAGTGGTGCCCCTTCATGCATTAAGAATCTCCTGACGAAACAACCATTAGGTGGCTGTGATCACAGTGTACTGCTGTGGAATTTACTTAAACATATAGCTACTTCAGGGACAAAAGGAAGGGCTTTTTCTTTTTGTAAAAGTGAGTACAATAATCTCAGGTTTTAAAATCTATTTAGTGGACCAGCTGACAATGAAACCAGCAGAAAATTCTAAATGGGAAGTATTTGGGGAAGGAATTGTAGAAGTACCAGGCTTTTTATATTATTGAAGAGATACTGTTCATGGTTTAGACCTAAATGGCTATCAGTTGACCTCATGAGACTAGTATCAGAGAATAAAACTGCATGGGATACTTATAAACCAAGATGTGCAGACAGGCTAGCAGAACAGGTAATGGGGTCTTGTCAATGATACACAGGAATTTGCTATCACGAATAAGGAGGTGATTATTCCTTTGTATAAGGCAATGGTTAGGCCACACCTTGAGTACTGTGTACAGGTCTGGATTCTTCATTTTAGGAAGGATGTAGAGTTGCTACAACGAATACAGAGAATGGCAACAAGATTGGTGAGGGGAACAAAGGGGGTGCTCTTACCAAGAAAGGTTTTTAAGTTCTAAAAATTGCAGCATCTGGAGACAAGGCACCTACGAGGTGATCTGAGGCCGTGAATGGTTTAAGCAAGCTCAATACTGATGGGTTTATTCTTCAGATTTTTCAGATTACAAACCTGAGGGGGCATACACTCAAATTGAGGAAAGGCAGTTGTAGAACAAATATGCGGAAATTTGCCTTTAGCCAGTGGGTAAATGATTGCTGGAACAAACTTCCACCTGTCATTGTGGAAGTTGATAACTTAAATAACTGGGCAAACTTTTGCAATGAATGGATGGGTGAAATGGGAAGTGTTTTTCTTTGGCTGATGCTGTATAAGCTTGCTGTCTTGCTTCATATGCCTCTACTAATGCTAATGCTAAATTATCCAGAGACATGGAAACTTACAGTAACATGGAAACTTACTGGTTTACCCTTCCATTGGTCATGTGGTGTCTCACTACTATTTTTTTTTAAATATTTTGCTATTTTTTAAAATTTTTGGAATATTCTCTAAATGATATGTTATTTTCTATTTCTGTTTTGATTTACTGAGTTAAGAGAGAGTAATTGTCTGGTGTCTGACATACACCACACAGTAGAAGCATTTTTGTTTCCATTTTTATCAGGAGTGTACAAACAAAACCAATTTTCTGTTAAACAAATAGGTTAAAAATTAAATTTTTATGGAAAAATAATGCCATTTGCCACAAGACCACTTCTGTTCCTTTTAGAAGCATGGTGACTCAAAGATCAAATGAAAATGGACAGTTGCAAAACTGACTGGTGGATATTAGCCTTCAGCAAGGAAGTAAGTGGTAGCTGAAATAAAATTTGTAGGCATGGAATAAAACATGCACAGAAGTTCATCCAATCAGAATGGTCTATAATCCAATCCATTAATCTGAAAGGGGCCACACATAATATAGAATGACCAGTATTATATGAATTTTTAGCTGAAACTGTAACTTGATTCAGAAGTTGCTGAAAAAGGGGATTATGTCAAATGTTGAAATTAAACTTTTACACAGTCAAGAAAGAGGTGTAAAAGCATTTTGTAATTATTTTAAAAATATACCTATTGTACAAAATAAAATTTAAATCTGAAACGTCACACTTTATTCAGTATTCTTTTTAATAAACTACACAGATAATATTTTAAAATCTGTGTACTGAACATATACTATATGGGCAGTTTGGAGCTAAATATACAAAATAATTGAACTTTGTTTTGTTCTGCTATACAAAAAGTTTTGGGCCTATTTTTGAAAATAGGCACAAAAACTCTTGAAGCATGAAGGTTTTCTCAACACATTTACTTAAACGAATTGAAATATTTAAATAACGTAAATTGCAATAAAGTTATTAAATTTAGAGAAAATTTCCTTATAGTAAGTTAAAAATCATAGAGCGAAAATACTACTGTAACTATAAAATTATAACTTTAAGATGTGGAATTTATTTAATTAAAGACATAACTACCATCAAGGATAAATGGAAAGGCTTTTGCTTTCATAATGGCGATTACAGTGGTCACAGACAGTTTTTAAATTTTGTGCAGTTGGACCAACTGGCGATGTTATCAACAGCAAATTCTAAATAGGAAGTATTCAGAGAAGTAATCAAAGTTACTAGGCTTTCCATACCAACCCATGAAGAAACCATACCAACGTTCATGGCTTAGACCTAAATGGATGTTGGATGAACTATTGAGACACTTGACATGGAAGAAAAGTGCATGGGTTGCATATAAATTATCAGCTGATACAGAAGCCTATTATAAATTAGTCTGTAATCAACTCAAAAAGGAGGTTAAGCAAGCTAAGGCAGAATATGAGAAGTCTTTGGCAAAGAAAAACAGCAAAGACTTCTATGCTTATATTAAACATAGAATGAACGGATTGAATCACATTGGGCCACTTGATGACTATGGGTTAACTGTTGATAGCCCTGCTCAGGTTGTGGACAAATGAAATAGGTATTTTGAATCTACATTTACACAAGAGGAATTCTTTAGGGAAGTGGACCAGACATTTATCAAATTCTAACGAGGAACTAAATGACTTTGTGATAACTTAAAGGAAAGTAGAGGAGAATTTGTTGAAGATGAACATAAAAAAAGGCACCTGGGCTGATGGTATCTATCCAATTATATTAAGAGAGGCAGCAAAGGAAGTAAGCAAACCCTTAGCCATAATTATTATTATTATTATTATTATTATTATTAGCCATATGGTACAAGGAAGCCTGAGGCTTATGCTGCACCAGCCAAAAAAAAAAATTCCCGAGTTACCCCCTGTGTGTGTGTGTGTGTGTGTGTGTGAGAGAGAGAGAGAGAGAGAGAGAGAGAGAGAAGTAGAAAGGCATCACCAAGAAAGAGAAGAATGATGATATCCAGCTCAGGACCCTGGGTTTGCCAAGCCCATACTCACCAGATGTGAGCCCCCGGGGTAATGAGAGCATCCTTGGATTCAGTCAAGATCCCTATGGATTGGAGATGTGCAAAAGTATACCAAACTCATAAAGGGGGATCAAAAGACAACATGAGTAATTACAGAACTCATATTAGGTGTTAATAGGTGTTAGCTTAACACCTATTCCAGGGACAATAATGGAATCACTGATTAAAGAAGGAATGACGGACCATCTGGACAGGTATGCAATTACACTGCAATCACGGCATGCATTTGTTAAGAGGCAGTCTTGTCTAACCAATCTGATAGATTACTTTCATGCAGAGACCAAGGTTCTGGATGCAAAAAATAATTTTGACATCATATACTTGTATTTAATGAAAGCTTTTGATACTATTGCACATAGAAGACTGCTGTACAAACACGAGTAATGTGGCATCAAGGGCAAGTTAGTAGTTTAGATAAAGGGGTGGTTAAGTGGAAGAAGACAGAGAGTAGTTATCAATGGGCACTGCTATTCATGGACTAATATTATTAGCGGAGTTCCCCAGGGTCCAGTGCTGGGCCCATAAAGTCTAAGTTCGCAGGGTGGTTAACAACAGTCATCAAGGTGAGCTACTACAACAAGATCTAGGAAAATTGGGTGAATGCACTGATGGCAGTTGAAGTTTAACACTGACAAATGCAAGGTAGGGCATATGGGTAGCGGTAACCCCAGATGAACTTATCAACTCTGTGATGCTACACTCAGGGTTGTGGAGAATGAAAAAGACCTGGGAGTAATTTTGCAGTCAGACATGAAATTGTCCGAGCAGCACAGTCATGCTGCCAGGACAGCTCACAAGGTTTTGTCAATGATATATAGAAACTTTGCAAGCATGGATAGGGAGGTGATTATTCCTTTGTACAAGGCCATGGTTAGGCTGCATCTTGAGTATTGTATACAAGTCTGGAGGCCTCACTTTAGGAAGGATGTAGATATGCTGGAATGGGTGCAGAGAAGGACAACCAGACTGGTGAAGAGAACAAAAGGGTACTCTTATGTAGAATGGTTTCAGTTCTGCAAACTGCATTGTCTCGAGAACAGGCAAAGTTCTGAGATCTGATTGATGTGTTTAAAGCCTTGAATGGTTTCAGTAAGCTGAATGTTAATGGCATTCTTTCACTTGCTGACACTACATGCACGAGAGGACAAATTGAAGTTGAGGAAGGATGGTTGCAGGGCAGATGTGCAGAAGTTTGCCTTCAGCGCCAGCAGGTGGTTGATTGTTGTTGCAACAGGCTTCCATCTGTTGTTGTAGAAGTGGATGATTTAAATAAATTCAAGGAAGTAGTAGATAAATTCTTGGTAGGTACGGATGGGTAAACTGTGTCGGTTTTTTTTTTTTTTTGACCGATGCTATATAAGCTTGCATCATTTGCCATTACTACTACTACAATATACCATATGGGCAGTTTTGTGCTAAATATACAAAATAATAAGTGAACTTTGTTTTGCTCTGCTAAACAAAAAGAAGCATTTTTTAAAATAAGCACAAACGTTTAATTAAACTCTTAGAGCATGAAGGTTTTGCTCAGACTTTACAGTTTTATTATTAGCCATATGGCACAAGGAAGCCTGAGGCTTATGTTGCACTGGCCAAAAAAAAAATTCCAGCATTACCCTGTGGGAGAGAGAGAAAGAGAGTCAGAAGTAGAAGGGAATCACCAAGAAAGAGAAGAATGATGATATCCAGCTCAGGACCCTGGGTTTGCCTTTTTACTTATGTGCACTGAAATATTTATGCATCATATTTTAATAAAGTTATTAAATTCAGAGAAAATTTCATTGTAATAAGTTAAAATTACAGTTAGAGTGAAAATACTACTGAACCCACAAATAAGGAAAATTCCAGAAATGCATCCTCCCTAAAGTAATAACGGGATGAATCAAAGTCACGTGTTTCTCACAACCAGACCTTTACTGGTGTGAAAGTGGTAGTTTGGGTAAATTTAAAAGCCTGACCAGATTTTTAAACAGGATATGTGTATACAGGATGAATAACAGTGCTGTAGTCGTAAAATTAGCAGAGGCATCGTCTAGGAATGTTATGAAAAGCGGAGTATACTATGCATATCGGGCTTTTAATCGAATTCCTGAGGGTATATATATAGTGTATGTGTGTGTGTGTGTATATATATATATATATATATATATATATATATATACACACACACTTTATATATAATTTGTTCAAATAATCAAATTCTAATAAATTTAATTTTCGGTAAATATTTTAATAACATTTGTTTTTTCAAGTCTCAAAAACGAGATGGTATACGCTATTCTTCGAAAAAAAATCCAGTGGATATTCAACTACAGCCCTGGTGGGTAAACCCTGGTTCGTGCCGTGTAAACTTACATCCTGTAACGTTTCGCTAATGCTTGTATCCACAGTTTAATTTCAGGCTAGTAAAATTACTGAAGATTTCATTTTTATTGGATTTATAAGTCGGTGTGGTTAACGTTTCCAGCAACTACATGAGTTTATAAATATTAATACAGAAGAAACAAAATCTTAGAATGAAACTAATCGCAGGGGAGGAATGTCTTAAGAACTATCTCTGACGAACTACTTTAACAAGAAATTGTCCTAAATACGTTACTAGAATGGAACGGGGGGAAAATACGAGAGGAAGTAAATGGGATATGAAATTAATTTTTGTAGTATTCTTCTATCTGTTACAGTTATGATGACAATTGTTTGCAATACCTACCTTTCCTTTCATCATAACTATCAACTTCCCCTTCCGTTATCTTCATTGGCAATTATGCGGATGCATCGTCTGCTAGAGTGAGGTACACCTTCACACTAAAGCGCTTCACTTCATAAAAACACATTTTATTCTCTTTATTTACATTTGGGAGAAACAAGTACCCATTAGGATATAGATGCAGGAACTAGTATTATGATTATCGAATGATGAATATTATATTAATAATTTAAAAAATAAAGCAAATGAAAAAATAATATGCCTCTTCTGTTTTACAGCTAAAGGAACTCAGTATGAAATGTCAGTCGTCTGTATCTGCACGTATTGTATGGTTGGTCTGCTGGTCGAGGTGTATTTCTTAATCAATAACAACAGTGAGAAAAGCTGTGAAACCATCTTCCGAGATCAGTTACTTCGGCTTCGGTATGAAAATGACTCATAAAAACTTATCTTGCTTTCGCGGGATACGAATAAGCCTTTTTAAAAAGTTATGGAAAAATAGCCTTCGTAACCAAATTATCACCAGAGAGGGTACAGTATATACTTCGATTGTTCTCAGTATTCTGTAGGGCAGTAACAGCAATACAGTACTACAATCAGTGGCGTAGCTACCATGTAGGCAGGCAAGGCAGTTGTCTTCGGCCCGGGCCCTTTAGGGGTCTGGCGTCTTTGGCTGTCTCCTGTTTTCACAATTTTCATTAAGTAGGGGCCCGAACATGTTCTTTGCCTCCGGGCCCGAAAAAGGGTAGCTACGCTACTGATCACAATTACTCTGCGCAGTAGCACAGTGGTATCGTAGTATTAGTGGCATGTGATGCAAGAAAGCAAGCGTATGAGCTTATGCAACATCAGCCAAAAAAAAAAAAAAAAAAATTACAAAACAATCCGCTCTAAACATTTGTCCAGTTCCTCCTTAAATTTATTTAACCTATCAACTTCCACAACGACAGATGGAAGTTTGTTCCAGCAATTAACCACCTGCTGGCTAAAGGCAAATTTCCCCCCATCTATTCTACATCTGTACTTCCTCAATTTCAATTTATGCCTCCTAAGTTCGTAATCTGAACAAGTGGAAGAATCCCATCAGAATTCAAAGTGCTCAACCCATTCAAGGCCTTATACACCTCGTCACCATCAGTTTTATTTCACCGGGGGTGAAACTCTCACCCGGTGGAATAACCCCCCCCCCGGTGAAAAAATAAAAAATAGTTATTTTTATTTTATAAAACACGAATTCAATAAATTTATGTCAAATAAACATAACACGAAAAATCAAATCAACTAATGTGGTACTTGTTGGGTGGTACACGACGAAAATAAATCACTAAAGTTCAAAAGACACGAAATTTTCAAAATAATTAAACGGGCAATATTTCTGGCTGCCCAAATAGTAGTAGTAGTGGCATGTGATACAAGAAAGCAAGTGTATAAGCTTATGCAGCATCAGCCGAAAAAAAAAAAAATCACACCATTCCCTCCAAATGCCTGTCCTTAAATTTATTTAACCTGTCAACTTCCACAACGACAGATGGAAGTTTGTTCCAGCAATTAACCACCCGCTGATAAAGGCAAATTTCCGCACATCTATTCTACATCTGTCTTTTCTTAATTTGAATTTATGGCCATTTACGTTCGTAATCTGAGGAAGTGGAAGGATCCCATCAAAATTCAGCGTGCTCAACCCATTCAAGGCCTTATACACCTCAATCAGATCACCGCGCAGGTGCCTAGTCTCCAGCCACTGCAATTTGCAGAACTTAAGCCTCTCTTGGTAAGAGGATCCCTTCATTCCCCTCACCAATCTTGTTGCTCTTCTCTGTACACGCTCAAGTAAATCTACATCCTTCCTAAAATGAGGCCTCCAGACCTGTACGCAGTACTCAAGGCGTGGCCAGACCATTGCCTTATACAGAGGGATAACCACCTCTTTCTCCCTGCTAGCAAAATTCCTATATATCATTGACAAAACCCCATGACCTGCCCTGGCAGCCTGTCTGCATTGCTCAGAAAACTTCATATCTGACTGCACAATAACTCCCAGGTCTTTTTCATTTTCTACCACCTTATGTGTAGTACCACACAGTTGGTACGTTTCTCTGGGGTTATTTCTACCCATATGCAGTACTTTGCATTTGTCATGGTTAAACTTCAATTGCCACTTCTCAGCCCATCTGCCCAAATTTTCTAGATCCTGTGCAGTAGCACACTGCCATTACTGTCATTAACAACCCTGCCAATCTTTGTATCATCTTCAAACTTTGACACTAAGTCTGATATACCTTCATCAATATCATTGATAAATATACAAAACAACAGAGGACCCAACACTGAACCCTGTGGGACTCCACTAATAACATTAGTCCACGAAGAGCAGCACCCATTGATTACCACCCTCTGTCTTCTCCCACTTAACCATCCTTTTATCCATTGTAGCAACTTACCCTTAATACCATTCTGCTCCAATTTGTACAACAGTCTTCCATGCGCAACAGTGTCAAAAGCTTTCCTCAAATCCAAATATATGATATCAAAATTATTTTTTGCATCCAGTTCCTTTGTAACCACATCATAATATCCTATCAAATTTGTCAGACAAGACTTTCCCTTAACAAACCCATGCTGTGTCTGAATTATTGCTGCAGTCTTGTCTAGATGATCCTGCAATGCATCTTTAACAAATGACTCCATTATTTTACCCGAAACAGAAGTTAAACTGACTGGTCTGTAATCACTCGTGTCACCCTTCGATCTCCCTTTGTGAATTGGGGATACATTTGCACATTTCCAATCCGTGGGAACCTCCCCTGAGTCCAAGGATGCTCTCATAATTATGGCTAAGGGTTTGCTTAGTTGCGTTACCGCCTCCTTTAATATAACTGGATAGATCCCATCCACCCCAGGTGCTTTTCTTATGTTGAACTTCAACAATTTCTCCTCCACTTTACTTTCGGTTATTACAAAATCATTAAGTACCCTGCTACAATTTCATAACCTTCTGCCATTTTCAAACCTTATGATTTTCAAACCTTGAATGTAGATGCAAAATACTCATTCAGTTTGTTTGCTATCTGAGCAGGATCATCAACAGTCGAACCATCGATGTCAAGTGGACCAATCAGATTCATCCCCTTCCTTTTAGAGTTTATATAAGTAAAGAAATCCTTGCTGTTTTTCTTAGCATCTTTTGCCAAGGATTTCTCGTAATCTGCCTTCGCCTGCCTAACCTCCTTTGTGACCTGATTACAGACTAGCTTATATCTGCCATAGGCTTCTGAGTTGCTTGATAATTTATATGCATCCCATGCATTTTTCTTCTCTGTTACGAGTCTCATTAGTTCATTAGATAACCATTTAGGCCTAAACCTTGAACAATATTTCTTAATTAGGTATGAAACTTTTAGTAGCATCCACGATTAATTCCTTGAATGCTTCCCACTTAGAATTTACTATTGGTAACATCGTCAGTTGATCCCACTGTACAAAAATTGTAACTAAAAGCCACTATTTCAAGTGTCCGCATTTTCATTTTATGGTTTTCAGGTTCCCTTTATTTTCACACGAACCAGCTCTTGATAGTGCGTCACACAAACTGTCTACTTGTGACTAATTCCTTGTTTCTATATTGCAAACAAGATTACAGGCCGCGAATAGGTTCGCCTGAATTCGTTCCTGCAGTTGCAATTGTAATTGTTATTGTAAAGTGTCCCGCGAATTTCAGGGGAGTCTGTAGCCATTAACTCAATTGTCAGCAGTTTCGCTTTATAGTTTTCACATTCCCTTTATTTGTTGTTTTCACAGCAAGGGTCTACTTGTGGCTAATTCTACCTTTATATACCACAAACAAGAATGGGAGCTTTGCATTTATGATGATAAGTTTAGAATGGTGACGGAATCGCTGACATTTGAGATTCCCACGTGTTCCAAAGAGCATCATGGGAGTATAGATATTTCTTTTAAATACAGCACGCGCTCACTCTCTACTCAACTTTGCCAACTGAAGACGTTTTTAACTAAACGAAAGTCCATCGTTATGACTATTGGCTTATCAGTTTTATATTACTCAGAGTTTTTTAATTAATTATTCTTCATGACAACCAGGGATGGAGTTGTGCACTTCTGCCTCCTTGCGCTTATTTCAAATTCCGTCAAATTAATTTATTTTTTATCTCGTTTTTAATTTACTAATTGAAATTATTCAACCCAAAATTTAGACATCAATTCACCCTAATAACTATTGCAGATTGTATAAGGTGAGTACCGTACATTTAGCATTTGCTATTTGGAATTTAGTCTAACAATCATGGTATTTTAAGAACTCAATAATTTCTCATATTGTATTACTTATTATTAGTAGTGAAGTAATAGCACAGTGGTATCGTCAACTTTTTTTCACTTAGTGGCTGAGTTAGTTGGTCCCAGGCGTAGATAGCAAGGTTTTCTCCCCCAGAAACTGGGGTTTTTCGTGCAGCAAAACAGATAAATCGACCATAGAACACATGCAATTAACAGACATAAGACACAGCACGGTAGATGAATTTAATTATTCGGGTGGTCTAAAAATAATAGTTTGTTTGTTTAGTATATAGTTCTATTGTTTAGAGTATAAAGCTACTTTTAGATTGGCATGTTTCTGCGTCATTTCACAACCGAAACACAATTACAACAAAAAAAAAAGCTAATTAATCGGCCAATGAAAACAGACACAATTACAAAATAATACTACAAAGTTTGCGTGCAGCGCCACACCAAAGTAAAAAAAGCACGTGTCCAACAGCGGAATTGCTACTACAAGTTTACCAATCAGTTATCTTATTCTTTACAATTAAACACTGCCAATAGAATGCAGAAATACAGATTGAAGCCATTATTTTTATGGCACAAAAAAAAAAATTAATTAGGCCATTTCAGAACTATCTCATCCACCCATAGGTATTATGTCAATATATTGCATGCGTTTTCGGTTGATTTGCCTATTTTGCTGGAGGAAAAACCCATTTGGAATGGAAAAAAAAAAAGAAAAGCCATTCAAGTTGGTCATATCACTGATGGGATTGGTCATATCACTGATGGGATTCGAGCCCAAGACTTTTTCACCTCTGGAGAGGAAATGACTGTAAACATTATGCTACGCGCAAGGACAATTTCTCTGGTATATTCAATCTTCGGGCTGTAGAGGAGTGTTCCTAAGCACTCCTATGTATACTTAGTTATTTGCGTGCGATTGCAAGTATGAGCTACTTTTAGATTGACATGTTTCTGTGTCATTTCATACTATTGACTAATGAATACGAGATTCATTCCGCATTTTGCATATTACAGAATTTAATCATTTATAACAGTGTTATAAATGATTAAATTCTGGAGATTTGGAAAGAGAAAATTTTTATATAGTGCATACAACGTCATGTTGAACAACTGTAGCGCATTTATTGGAAAACTGAGGGAAGAGATTTTAGGTTAGAATGTAAGATTAAAGAATTTCACTGAAATAATATGTGCAAACAATGTAATCAGAACGATTTAAAATAGTAATCCATCTGTTGTTGTGAAAGTGGTTTTAAATAAATTTAAGAATGAACTGGACAAATTGCACTGCTCTCCAAAATTAACAGAATACATAGAAAACGAACTTAGCTCATCAAGTGACTGAGGAGTTGGCTGTCGGCATACAATGCGACATGTAAGATGTAAAATCTTACAAGTAAATTGTATATAAAGATAACAGATCGTCGTTCCCAAACTGAGAAATTTAATAAGAAAGGATACGTCAGGAATAGTTATATTGAAAAATAAAATATAACAAATCAAATAAATTGAACAAAGTGGATCATTAAAAATATGCGGAAGATTAAATTAAGGAGAGGGCTAATCGAAGGGAAGGGGGAAAGTCATGAGAATTACTGCACGAAATTTCTACCAACGGATGGATAAACACTCAGTTATAAGTACCGTAAACAAATCTGAAGGTCTAAAACGGGTAGCAGAGCGATCGGTGAATAGGCGACAAAGGGGGGTCGCTCGAGAACAAAGAAAGGTGAGCCGAATTAGTCGGAACATCCAAACAAATTTGTTTTCAACATTTGTTTGGAGTGAAGAAACCATCGAAAGTCCTTCAGTATCTTCTTCAGCGGCGAAAAACATTTTTAAACGATTGATTTGTATGAGCGCTTCTTCCATTTTCATCGGTGGTTCGCCGTTAATATATTCTTCGACAGAATGACCTCCTTCCATTTCTTCATCCTCATGAGGAACTTCTTGAAAAACATCGATGATAATATCGATGATAATGTCTTGGAGGCTACCAGGCTTTACATACCAACTAAGAAATATTGTTCAAGGTTTAGGCCTAAATGGTTGTCAGATGAACTAATGAGACATGTGGCAGAGAAGAAAAATGCATGGGATACATACAAATTAATGGGTGACATGGAAGCCTATGATAGATATAACTTGGTCTGTAACCAAGTCACAAAGGAGATTAGGCAGGCAAAGGCAGACTATGAAAAATCCTTGGCAAAGGATGCAAAGAAAAACAGAAAAGAGTTCTTTACATACTTGAACTCGAAAAGGAAAGGGATGAATCAGATTGGTCCACTGGATATTGATGGTTCAACAGTTGAGGATCCTGCTCAGGTGGCTAACAATCTAAACGAGTATTTTGCATCTACATTCACGCATGAGGAGTTATTCAGGAAGGAGAATGATGTAGGTAAAGTAAACATTGGCAGTGAGCTGGATGATTTTGTAATAACTGAGAGGAAAGTGGAGGAGAGATTGTTGAGGATAAACATAAAAAAGGCACCTGGGGTGGATGGGATCTATCCAGTTATATTAAAGGAGGCAGCAAAGGAAGTAAGCAAACCCTTAGCCATAATTATGAGAGCTTCCTTGGACTCAGGGGAGGTACCTATGGACTGGAGATGTGCAAATGTGACCCCAATTCACAAAGGAGGTTCAAAGGCTGACACAAGTAATTATAGACCTGTTAGTTTAACTTCTGTTCCAGGTAAATTAATGGAGGCACTGGTTAAAGAAGCACTGCAGGATCATCTAGACAAGAATTCAGTTATAGCTCAGACGCAGCATGGTTTTGTTAAGGGCAGGTCTTGCCTGACCAATTTGATTGGATACTATGATGTAGTCACAAAAGAACTGGATGCAGGGAATAACTTTGATATTATATATTTGGATCTTAGAAAGGCTTTTGATACTGTTGCACATGGAAGACTGCTGCACAAATTGGAGCAGTGTGGCATTGGAGGCAAATTACTGCTATGGATAAGGGGATGGTTGAGTGGCAGAAGACAGAGAGTGGTAATCAATGGACACTGCTCAACGTGGACTAATGTTATTAGTGGAGTTCCTCAAGGTTCAGTGTTGGGTCCGTTGTTGTTTTCGGTGTTTATGAATGATATTGATGATGGGATATCAAGTTTAATGTCCAAGTTTGCAGATGATACAAAGGTTGGCAGGGTCGTTAAGGACAATACTGACGCTATGCTGCTGCAACAGGATCTGGACAGGTTGAACAGATGGGCTGAGAGGTGGCAAATGAGGTTTAACATCGACAAATGTAAAGTGCTGCATATGGGAAACAGTAACCCCAGAGCAACGTATCAACTCTGCGGTACTACACTGACAGTGGTGGAGAATGAAAAGGACCTGGGGGTAATTGTGCAGGCAGATATGAAGTTCTCTGAGCAGTGCAGACGAGCTGCAAGAGTAGCTCATGGTGTCTTGTCAATGATATACAGGAATTTTTCTAGCAGGGATAAGGAGGTGATTATTCCCTTGTATAAGGCAATGGTAAGGCCACATCTTGAGTACTGTATACAGGTCTGGAGGCCTCATTTCAAGAAGGATGTAGAGCTGCTGGAACGGGTACAGAGAAGGGCAACAAGATTAGTAAATGGAACAAAGGGTTGCTCTTACGAAGAAAGGCTTAAGTTTTGCAAATTACAGAGTCTGGAGACTAGGCACCGGCGAGGTGATCTGATAGAGGTGTATAAGGCTTTGAATGGTTTGAGCATGCTCAATGCCAATGGGATTCTTCATCTTTCTCAGAATAATCACCTCAGAGGGCATAAATTCAAATTGAGGAAGGACGGATGTCGGATAGATGTGCGGAAATTTGCCTTTGGCCAGCGGGTGGTTGGTTGGTGGAACCGACTTCCATCACTGGTTGTTGAAGTTGATAGCCTAAACAAATTTAAAGCTCAACTGGACAGGTATTTCGAACGAACGGAGGGGTGAAATGGGAGTGGTTTTTTTTTTTTTTTTTTGTTTTTTTTTTGGCTGATGCTGAATAAGCTTGCTTTCTTGCATCATATGCCTCTGCTAATGCTAATGCTAATGCTAATGATATCTAGAGCACCACTTCTGTAGTGAGGTTCGAGTCTATATCTTTGTAGCCAGGGTCACTACAGAAGTGGTGCTCTAGATATCAACGACATTATCATCGATATTTTTCAAGAAGTTCCTCATGAGGATGAAGAAATGGAAGGAGGTCGATGTTGAAGTTCTTGTTCTTCTTGTTGCTCCACATTGCTGTTCACAACTTCAATTTTTGCGTTTAAGAAGCCAGACTTTATAAAACAGTTCACGACAGTTTGTTTTCTAATTGCGTTTACTTAAGAGGAAATCCATTGAATCGCATCTAGGATGCTGATTTTCTTTGCAAGGTCACTCGCACATGTTACATCGTTCATGTTTGCAATAAGATGTCTTAAAACACGTTTTCTGTAGTGAAGTTTAATTTTTTTTATTATCCCTTGATCCAAGGGCTGACACTCTGCAGTTGTGTTTGGTGGCAGAAAAACGATTTGAATGTTGGACAATTCAATGTGCGGGTGAGATGCAGCATTATCCATGAAAAGAATAATTTTTTTTGACGAATCATGTTTTGATTAAAGTGACTTATCCATTCGCTCATGATATCTCGTGTCATCCACGCTTTTTTATTAGACTTCCAGTCAACATTCAAAAGATTCTACTTTATGCCCTTGAAACAACGAGGATTTTGTGGTTTTCCTATAACAAGAGGTTGTTCAAAGTCTCCCACCATATTTGTACACAATAGTACAGTCAAGCGTTCCTTAGAAATTTTTCCGCCCTGGCACTTTTCGTTTTTTAGACTCATTGTTTTTTCAGGAAGAGCTTAAAAAAACAACCCTGTTTCGTCACAGTTGTAAATATCCTTTGCTTCAAAATCACGACATAAATCTTCCAATTTGACGGTCCACTCTGTTACAACCCCAGTATCAACAGATCCACCTTCACCATTTACGGTTTTCCAAGAAATTTTATGCCGAGTTTTGAACTTGGCTAGCCATCCCACAGAAGCTTCGAACTCATTTACTCCCATAGATTTCGCAACCTCCAAAGCCTTTTCCCTAATAATAGGCCCATTAATGGGAATTTTTTAGCACGTGCGCGACAAATTTGAAGTCCAACAGTTTTCGGGAATGATTTTTGAACGTGATCATTTCCGTGTTGCCAAAATTGTTTGAGCAGTTCATTTTTTTTCTTTAGGATGTCGCTTACCTGCATCTTCTCGATTTTGAAATTTGCAGCGAGATTGCGAACACTATTTTTTTGCCGATCATACGCATTAATGAGTTCGACTTTATCTTTTAAAGTTAAATGTTTAGGAGAAGACATTGTGCACTTCACACGACACTGAACAAAACTGAAAACTGAAACTCAAAAGACGAAAGGCCGACCAAATCCCCCCCCCCCCTGCGCACACCGAATCCATCAGAAGTTTTACACGTGCCTTAAAATTATTGAAAAAGGGTTTAGAACCGCGACATAAACCTTGATAAAATTCAGAGAATCGAAAATAGAAAATAAACACACGATTGAGGCAATACGTGGAAGAAAAGTTCCTAGAAAAAGGGCCGTGAGCTCGCCCGCTGTCCGTTATGGGGAGATCAAAACACGTTAAAACCAATAGAGGTGAAAACACGTTAAAACCAATAGAGGTGAGTTGGGGAATTTGAAAATGTCCGCTAGAGAGAGGTGTCCGTTAGAAGTTTCACTGTATAAGTAAAAGGGAACAAAATAAAGAATATTTAATATTATTAAACAAAAACAAACAACAACAAAATAAAAGTAAAGTTTTCATTTCTTCCCCCCCACAGACACCCAAGGGCGTCTGAAAATTGGATATCTTCAGTTTCAAGATATTGCTCTGTCACTTGAGCTGTATGTGCAGTGGAGTTGTCGTGCATGAAAAGAAAACCTGGATAAACTGCACCCCTAAAAAGTCACGCATAGGGTTTGAGGATCTGTTCTCGGTACCTCTGCACAGTTACGATACCCCTTATCAAAAATATGAAGGGGTGGCATTAAGGGAAAGTTACTGCTATGGATAAAGGAATGGTTCAGTGGGAGAAGAGAGAGAGAGAATGGTTATCAATGGGCACTGCTGTTCTTGGACTACTGTCTTAAGTGTAGTTCTACAGAGTTCAGTGCTTCATATTTTTGAAGGCGACGAGGTGGAGGCAGTGTCCTCCATAAGAGGACACTGCCTCCACTTCGTCGCCTTCTCTGATGTTGGGGGGGGGGGGTGATTCTGCATTCTTAGTTGCCTCCAGATGGAACGTATAGAACGATGTTTCCCAACCTTTTTTTTACCATTTCCCACCTAAATCTTTCTAAAATTCTGATGCCCCCTATGTAACGTTGGAAAACACCAATATACATATTTTTTATATTCAAAAATTGAATCATTCCCTAAATGAAGCCTAATTACAACTTGTTCAGGACACAAGACTTAGGTTTTAGGAAGAAATCATTAGGAAATTATTAAGAAAAAAACAGTAAGTAAATTTTCAAAACATATAATAGACAACTAAAATTCAAGTTCAAAATAATTTATATGAAAGATTTTTCTATAATATTTTAATTTTTAGTAATTATTATTTAATTGTTTAATAATTTCAACATTCCATGTGAAGTCACTTCTAGATGAGTGCACTAAATTTAGTGAGAGCCTTGTGCTTGATGTTTGCCGCAGAGAGATTTTATGTTGGGCTCCAATTTGGTCAGCTTCAGTCTCAAGTCTCCCCGTTTTGTGATATCCAGTCGATTTCTTTTCTTTAGTAACAAATCATTTATGGCACTAAATCCACATTCAGCTAAATATGAAGATGGAAACGATAACAATAGCTTTCTTGCAAAGTTTGTTGCATTTGGGTATTTAATTTCTGTTTCATCACAAAGCCATGCCATCGCTCCTTTTATATTGAATAAAGTTTTAACTGACTCATCATTTTGCATTTCTGACATTTCTTCTTGGTACTGCATTGATACATCAGACAAATCCACTAACATTGGTTGCATCATCCAGGTTGGAAAATCAATTTGTTTTAAATCAGCGGACAGGATTTTCAGATAATCGACAATAACAAGTACAGCGGTATCAGTCACTTCACATTTTTGCAGCCAACAAAACTGTTCAAAATTTTTGTTACAAATATAATTTTGACATAATTCAATAAATGTAATAAAACCAAATATCTTCGCTTTTGCATTGACGAGAGTTTTATTTGTTCCTTGAAGTTGTTTATTTAATATATTTATTTTTTTAAAAGATATCGGCAAAATAACTCACAAATGCTTTACCATCGACTGTTAACAGATGCTTCATTTCAGTTTTGTCACTTAAAAAGTCACTAATAGTATCAAATAGTCCATAAATCTTTTCAAGCAGTTCTCTTTCGAGAGCCACCTTACTTCAGTGTGAAGTAAAAGTCTCACATGGTCTGCATTTTGTTCTTCACAAAAAAGCTTGAAGAGACGCTCACATTTGGCATTAGCTTTAATAGCATTGACACACTTTATAAATAATTTAATACTTCATTAAGAACAGGCGAAATATTTTTAGCTACCAAGTTTTCCCTATGAATAACACAATGCACATGAAGCATTTCTGGATTCTCATCTTTCATCAATTTTAAGCAGCCATTTTTCTTGCCCATCATATTAGGAGCACCATCTGCAGCACAAGATGTTATATTTTTCATTGGTATATTATTGTCATCTAAGTAATTTTTTTAGCTTATTATATATATCTTTGGAGGTAGTGGTTTAATGATTTACAAATGATTTATTCTCTAATGATTTACAAATGATTTATTCTCTAATGATTTACAAACGATTTATTCTCTAATGATTTACAGAATAACATTTCTTCAGCAAAATTACCTTTATCAATATATCTTACATAAGTTATCAGTACGGCTTCACTGTCTCTCAAAGTTGATTCATCCATTTGCACTGAGAATTTTCTTGTTTTCAGCTTTCCAACAAATTGTATTTCAATATCTTCACTCATTTCATCTATTCTTCTGCTAACAGTATTGTTATTGAGTGGCATAGCTTTCACGTCTTTGTCATCTTTTTCCAGAACTGTTTAAGAAATGCTGATATTGATGGTTTGATTAAATTCTCTCCTATAGTACGATTTTTCCCAGATTTAGCAATGAGTAAAGAAATTTCATAACTAGCTTCAAGAGTACGATTGATAGTTGCAGTATGAGCAATAAACAGAGACTTTCATGTTGCTCTTTTTTCATAATTCTTCTTTAAAATTTGAAAGTAATTTAAATCTGAATTTACAAGGGCATTATGTTTCGCCTTGAAATGCGCCTCAAGACGACCTCGCTTCATTGATTCGTTGGTCAAGCATTGTTGGCATAAAAGACAAAAAGGTGACCTTTGATCGTGGACAGTGGGTATGAAACCAAATTTTAAGTATTCCTCTGAATACTGACGAACTTTTTTTTTACTTGCACTACTCATTTTACTGTGCAACTGAAAGAAATAAATATAAGATAAATCAAAAACTAAAAATAAACTATGCATTAAAGTTAATTTAATTTTATTTTAATATATCAAAATTAATTATTAGTATGCTTTTTGAATGAATAAATCACACAAATTACTGAATTCGGGCTATTAAATCTGTGGTGTCTGTGAACAAGCAGATAAGTCTAATTTATCAAAAATGAGATAAATGCACTATAATAAAGTATTTATTATTTACTATTATGTGACACGCAGATATCTTCGTTACTGTAGTTTTAGCGTGAGTAATAAATATTTGTATATTCGAATATATGCATGTTTATATGAGAGTGTGAAGTTTATTTTTCCTCTCCTGCAAATTCGAGTTTTTGGACTTATTTGCTTATTTACTGAGACCACAGAAATATATATATACGACAAATACATACCATTGTGTATCGCGGTTCTTCATTAATAATAATTCTGTGCGCAGACAAAATAATTTTTTATTTCAATCTGAGATCGCCAAACCTATCCAAATGTACAGTGACGATGCCCAAGCGAGTATCTGCATGAAAGGAATTACCTATTTGAGAGCCTTGTCGATCAATTCGGCCCTGGAAAGATTGTGCAAGGCTCAAGGGGTAGAATTTTTTTCAGCCTGGACTGTACTTGTTAACAGGAGAGATTGCTTCTACAGGGATGGGATACACTTAAATAGAGAGGGTGCAAGAATATTTGCTGATGCTATCGAGGCAGTGTTAGGTGGGTCGGAAAACTACTAGCTTGGGGGGGATACAAAGACGAATAGATTAACAGTAGCCACTAGCACAGGTGAAAGAGATTCTTGCACTGCTTCTATTGGAATGAGCACAAGCCTGAAAAACAAGATTCAGGATATTTCAGAGACTGCTGGGAGTCATTGCGGTACAAGTAAACACATGGGTTGTGTTAGGGTAGCTAAGACTAGAAATAGGTGCATGTATACTTGCGTGTACACCAATGCTAGGAGTTTAGTAAATAAATTTGATGAATTTGAGGTATTGCTCAAAACATCAAAGGCAGATATTGCTGGGATATCAGAGACTTGGTGTCACACAGATATAAGGAATGCAGAACTGGAATTTGGGGAGTACAACGTCTACAGAAAGGATAGACTGGATAGGAAGGGAGGAGGGGTTATGCTATTAGTTAAAAAATACATAAAATCCAAGGAAGTGAAGCCAGTGGACATCGCAGGAGAGTGCAGTGTCGAGTCAGTTTGGTGTGACATAAGCATTGGGAGATCAAAATTGAGAGTAGGAGTGTGCTATAGGCCTAATGACTCTGATGAGTATAATAAGAAACTGTACAGGGAAATAGAGTGGGCCAGTAAATCAGAGAGTCTTTTAATGGGGGATTTTAATTTCCCAGATATTGACTGGAGTTCGGGGGCAGGTCACTCACACACTAGCAAGGCTTTTGTGGATTTATTGGATGATTGTTTTCTACATCAGCATGTTCGGGAGGCAACTAGAGGGAGGAATCCTCTTGATTTGATTATCACCAGTGACTCTTCATGCATTAAGAATCTGCAGATAAAGGAACCACTAGGTGGCAGTGATCACAGTGTGCTGAAGTGGGATTTACTCAAAGAGGTAACTACCATTAGGGGTAAAGGGAAGGGTTATTGCTTTCGTAAAGGCAACTGCGATGGACTGAGACAGTATTTAAATTCTATACAGTGGGACCAACTGATGATGTTACCAACAGCAAAGGCAAAATGGGAAGCATTCAAAGAACTTATCTTAAAGGAGCTACTAGGCTTTACATACCAACTAAGAAATATTGTTCAAGATTTAGGCCTAAATGGATGTCAGATGAACTAATGAGGCATATGGCAGAGAAGAAACATGCATGGGATACATACAAATTAACACATGACACAGAAGCGTATGATAGATACAAGTTGATCTGTAACCAAGTTACAAATGAGGTTAGGCAGGCGAAGGCAGAGTACGAGAAATCTTTGGCAAGGGATGCAAAGAAAAACAGCAAAGAGTTCTTTACTTATGTAAACTCTAGAAGGAAGGGGATGAATCAGATTGGTCCACTTGATATCGATGGGTCAACTGTTGATGATCCTGCTCAGGTAGCTAACAAACTAAATGAATATTTTGCATCGACATTCACACATGAGGAGTTATTTAGCGAGGGGAAAGCCAGGGGTGTATTCACCTCTAGCAGTAAGCTAGAGAATCTTGTAATAACTGAGAGTAAAGTGGAGGAGAAACTGTTGAAGATAAACACAAGAAAGGCACCTGGGGTGGATGGGATCTATCCAGTTATATTAAAGGAGGCAGCAGAGGAAGTAAGTACACCCTTAGCCATAATTATGAGAGCTTCCTTGGACTCAGGGGAGGTACCCGCAGACTGGAGATGTGCAAATGTGACCCCAATTCACAAAGGAGGATGAAAGGCTGACACAAGCAATTATAGACCTGTGAGTTTAACTTCTGTTCCAGGAAAATTAATGGAGGAACTAGTTAAAGAGGCACTGCAGGATCATTTAGACAAGACTTCAGTTATAGCTAGGACACAGCATGGTTTTGTTAAGGGGAAGTCTTGCCTGACCAATTTGATTGGATACTATGATGCGGTCACAAAGGAACTGGATGCAGGGAATAACTTTGATATTATATACTTGGATCTTAGGAAGGCTTTTGATACTGTTGCACATGGAAGACTGCTGCACAAATTGGAGCAGTGTGACATTGGAGGCAAATTGCTGCTGTAGATAAAGCGGTGGCTGAGGGGGAGAAGACAGAGAGTGGTAATCAATGGACACTGTTCATCGTGGACTAATGTTATTAGTGGAGTCCCTCAGGGCTCAGTGTTGGGTCCATTATTGTTTTCTGTATTCATAAATGATATTAATGATGGTATATCAAGCTTAATGTCGAAGTTTGTAGACGGTACAAAGGTAGGCAGGGTTGTCAAGGACACTACTGACAGTATGCTGCTGCAACAGGATCTAGAAAGGTTGAGCAGATGGGCTGAGAGGTGGCAAATGAAATTTAACATTGACAAATGTAAAGTACTACACATGGGAAACAGCAACCCCAGAGCAACATATCAACTCTGTGGTACTACACTGACAGTGGTAGAGAATGAAAGGGACCTGGGGGTGGTTGTGCAGGCAGATATGAAGTTCTCTGAGCAGTGCAGACGGGCTGCAAGAGTAGCTCATGGTGCATTGTCAATGATATATAGGAATTTTTCTAGCAGGGATAAGGAGGTGATTATTCCCTTGTATAAGGCAATGGTCAGGCCACATCTAGAGTACTCTATACAGTCTGGAGGCCTCATTTCAAGAAGGATGTAGAGCTGCTGGAACGAGTACAGAGAAGGGCAACAAGATTAGTGAATGGAACAAAGGGGTGCTCTTACGAAGAAAGGCTTATGTTTTGCAAATTACAGTGTCTGGAGACCAGGCACCTGAGAGGTGATCTGATTGAGGTGTATAAAGCCCTGAATGGTTTGAGCATGCTCAATGCTGATGGCATTCTTCCTCTCGCTCAGAATAATCACCTGAGAGGGCATAAATTCAAATTGAGGAAAGACAGATGTAGGATAGACGTGCGGAAATTTGCCTTTAGCCAGCGAGTGGTTGGTTGGTGGAACAGACTTCCATCCCTTGTCGTGGAAGTTGATAGCCTAAATAAGTTTAAGGCCCAGCTGGACAGGTATTTTGAACGAACAGAGGGGTGAAGTGGAAGTGGTTTTTTTTTTGTTTTTTTTTTTGGCTGATGCTGCATAATCTTGCTCTCTTGCATCAAATGCGTCTACTAATGCTAATGCTAATGCTATTTCATATAACATGCGGAGTTTGCGGTAGGCTACAGTAGACAACCACTTTGCTTGAGCATTGCACATGCCATAAGCAATCGTCCAATACAGTACGTACTATTCCTTCACTAGGCATAGTAAGCAATACTCTCCGAGCAAACTGTAGTTGATATTACTCCAAACTTTCAAGTGAGGCTCTATAGAAAGTACAACATTTAACGAATGCTTATTTCACATTGAGATACCAACAATTCTTCTTTTGTATAAGTTAAATTTGTACCTCAACATCCTCGTGAATATTGTTGTTTGCCGTACAACGAACAGTCAAACACATTCATGGCAAGATTTCACTGGTTCTCCTTATTTCGAACACAGTTATAATTTGATTAGTTTTATTATTTGAATGCAATTAATGCATCATAACTTCCAAGCTATATAACAATCTTACTATTCTGGTTAAAATTCTAAAATCTTCATTGCAGACACGGGTTAAACGAGCTTTTATCGGAATTCTAAAGAGACCGCATAGGTCTTTACTAATAATAAAATCTCAATTCAGATTGCATACTGTTATGAGAATAATCCATTTTTTGTTTTCCCGTATGGAGTTTTCAATAAAGTTCCAGAAAGTGTTCAGCATTTACAGTATGGAAAAATTTTCGAGCTGCACAAAAATAGACCGTTGATGCTAAGTTTAAGTACTTAGCAATTAAATTTAACTTATTTGCATAGTTTTCCACTCACCTAGTTATATTAGAGTTCACATTTTGTCTTTCCAGTGAGCGAAAATTTTACACACACAAAGCTGAACGAGAATGGTTTGCATTTGAAATTGTGTGTTACCCAGAGCCACAATCCTTGACACGTCTTCCTTTTGCTGCGAATATTTTATCAATTCTGGACATTTCTTCTCCACTTTGATAACTACACCACAAGAATCTGAATGGAGGGTTGAAAAATTCACAAAACCAACACGAGCAATCCATTTGAAGATACAGAAATTGTAATGACACCAACCCCACGGCTAAAGGCAACTGAAATGCTATAATTATCACGTGGGAGTTTAACCAACCATAAACCAGCTTTGCACGATAACAAGCAAAAAATTAAGTGATATCCACAATATTTTTTCAAAAATGTTTCCAACATTTGTGCGAAACGTAATCTTTATACTAATATGTCCATAAGCCTGGAAAACGCAAAACAGGTAGAACTCTGAGAAAAACTGGCAAAACAGCAGTGCCATAAACCTCCGTTTACGTCATAATCCTTTGGTTTAATTCCAGGAACACAATTCCCAATTAAACAACATATTTTTTACATAATTGTAACATGTCTCTGTAGCCAATAAAAAATGATTGCATGTCTATATGAACGCAATAATATTTATTGTGATCCTGCGATTGTGTTTTTCCCAAAACACTAAGACGTTAGTATCTATTATCAATAGTTTAACAATTAAAACTTATTTTCTCTCTCAATAATAGTACTAAGACACAGATAAAATTCGCAAAAGAATAAAAACTTATTTCTCTATCAATAATAATGTTAAGGAACCACAAAGACACAGATAAAAGTTACAAAAGAATATTCTATTTTATTCTTTAAAAAACTAAAGAAAGATACAAAATATTTACAACTAAAGATTCCCTAAGCTAAATAAATTAAGCTACTGTAACCCCCATGTGTTGTCAAAGCATCGTTACTCCGATCGTGCCAGATGATGGGCACGGTGGAAGCACCGGACGTGGAAAAACCGCTCTCGTCAACGGCATAGGGATTCCGAGGACCACCAACATTTACATTGTCGTCTTCTTCTTCTTCTTCATACTCCCTGACAATAATTATGTCCGGTGAATGAACCTCATGATCAACGTATGCCGATCCTATTGACACTTCCGATGACGACCGTGAGGAGTTGGATGCGGATATATCACCATCGTATGAAAGATGCAAACTTGCAGAGGTTGAAAATTTCATAGACGCTTCCCATGAATAGAGGCTATCATCCAGCGATAGAGATGAATTGGTGTAATCGATACAGGACTGCCCCGTACTAATGGGAGTTGAGCTCCGTGTTTTTGGAAAATATGTCGAGGCATTCCAGTCAAAGACCTCATAACGGTTAGCAACGTCCGAAAGGTCTATGTCGTCGCAGGAATCCAAGGGAGTTGAACTCCGTATTTTCGGAAAATATGTCGAGGCGTTCCAGTCAAAGGTCTCACAACAGTCAGCAACTTCCAAAAGGTCTACGTCGTTGCAGGAAACCCACGGGTCACAACACTCTGAACTTTTATCATAACAGACACCTGACCCTGAACACATGCACAAACTGTACCTACACAACAAAAAACGTGAGAGTAGCATAAAGAAATAAACACAAAAAGAAAATAGAAGCCAGCTAAAATTGTGGAGATTAAAATTACCTTACTGTTAGGAAAGTTAGACTGGAGAAAGTCAAATTTCAAAGAAAGGAAGTCAAAGAGTTCTAAGTGATTAGTGGAGTTGAGAGAATGATAGAGGCAACAGGTGAATTTGACAGAATGTGGTAGAGAGATTTTAAGCCAGAGAAGATCAAAAAGAGGAGATTCTAAATTACTAAGTCTCTGACAGGAAATATCAGGGATACATGCAAAAAGTACCACATTTGAAGCAGAAGGAATCATACAATGAATAATTAGGAAATTATGTAACTTCCTAAATGATGCTAATGCAGTCACTAACGTTGAGGTGCCTCCGTAGCCAGGAGTAGCAGTGCATAGCACGCGCTTCTTGATTGGACCACCAAGTGCGGAGGGTGCGGAAGGGTCGGGGAGTGACCGCCGCATATCCCCGTGCTCGAGCAACGTGGCCTTGGTTGCTAATGCTCCTAAAAACCAAATAACAAACAAACAAACATTGATTGTTGATGTGAAAACATTTTTGGCATCACCTCTTAAATTTCATAATGAAGTCCGAAACTGTTTCTCATTTCCTTTTCACGAAAATGTGAAACGGAAATTACGCAAATTGCACCACTTCCTAAATGATGCTAATGCAGTCACTAACGTTGATTCGGTAGAGTAAGTAGCAGGCGTGAGCATAAAACTTTACATTGTTCATACGAAATACAAAATATAAGTGGGTGTGAGCTTATGCTCATGCCGCTACTTCCTAAATGATTTGGTAAATGTCACATCGATTCACTAGAGTAAGTAGCGGGCATGAGCATAGAATGTTCAATTGTTTTTTTTTTAGCTGATGCTGTATAAGCCTGCTTCCTTGCATCATATACCACTACTACTGCTAATGTGATCCTGTATAGAAATCAGAGTGTCTTCGAAGATAAGTATAGGAGCAGAAGAATCCTTTTTGCAAGGTATAAGACAGGACTGAGTTTTAGAAGGATTGAAAGAACTAAGTTATCTTTGCCTCACTGGAGAAATACCTAAAGATCAGCATTTAGGGAATTGGTAGTGGATATTCAAGAAGTTGAAGCTGTTTGTTCAGGGCAAGGTTTCTCAAACTGTAAGGTGGAATGCAATGTGTTGACTGGAAATCCTATATTTCCAGTTTCGGACTTCAACTGGAAATCCAATAGGATTTCCAGTTCTGCTGGAAATTCTATCCAGTAGAACTGGATAGGATTTCCAGTCAACACATTGCATTTCACCACAGAAGAAGGTAATTAATATAGAAGAGGCAACCAGTGGAAGAAAGAACTGAACCTTGGGAAACACCCACATTAGTGGAGAAGTTAGAAGATAGAGAGAGCTGCCTACCATTACCTGCAGTGGGCAATCAGAGAGAAAACTGGATAGCCAATTACAAAAAACTGTCAGCAATTCATATGATTGAAGTTGATTTAGAAGTCCTTTATGGCAAACACTATCAAGAGCCTCTGAAATGTCAAGAACAAATGCTTGATTTTCAGACTTTTCCACTGAATTTGTCCATAGATGGATAACATAAACCAGTATATTACCAGTGAACTGACACTGATGGGCCCCATACAGGCAATCATTGACTAGATGGAAGGTTAAGATAGTTTAGGAGTTTCTAGTTAATGGATTTCTTAATTACTTTAGAAAGAAAAGTGAGTTCAATGGGACAATAACTGGATGTGAGGAATTTGTCACTCTTTTTTTTTATGTAAAAACATCTTTAGCGGCACCCACTGAATTTCACACTGAATTAAAACCAATTTGTCACAAAAATGTGAAATGGAAATGATGCAGATTACATCACTTCCTAAATGATGCTAATGCAGTCACTAACATTGATTCAGTAGAGTAAATAGCAGGTGTGAGCCATAAAACATTACATTGTTCTTTCAGACTGAAGTAAAACCGATTGGCAACAAAAATGTTAGGCGACATTTAGGAAATAAGCAAGACGTCATTTAGGAAGTATCAGGTGTGAGCTTGTGCTCACGCCCTCTTAGCCAGAAGAAAGACCAGCCCAGTCTAGTCCAAGGTCATAGCATGGTGCAGGGCTCATTTGTCTATGTCTAATCCGGTGATAGAGGGTTTGTCCTAATCTGTTTTAGGCAGGTCCAGTCAGTCACTCTGACCTGAATAGGCAGATGATTTGCATCAAATTCATTTGTGTCCTCTGTAGGAGGATTCAGTGGATCCTCCGTGAAGAGCATTGAATGATCTGTGAGGGATTCAGATCAGAGATAGTTTTATGGTTGTGGAAGTGTTCTGCATCTTGTGAAGAGATCCTGGGCAAATTTAGAAAACACCTTTTAGGTTGTGTCATCTTCCAGAAGGCAGTACTCCTGGTTCCTGGGGATAAATCAGAGGTGGGTGATTAGGATGGCACAAAGATCTTCATGGAATTGGCAGTCATGCATCAGGCAGTCCCAAGTTTCCTGGTAACCACAAGCACAGGAGGTCATTTGCAATTCCAAGCAGGGTGAGTTTACTCTGATGGCACCATGTCCTGTTAAAAGATATGTTGTTGTGGCCCGGGGATAACCAGGGCGATGACTTCGGATAGACTTTCTGGGTGTCCGGTAGAAACTTCCAGGTAATTTCCCCTTTTGTGGAGTTGATCCATCTGTCTTGCCAGGTTTGGAAGGAAGGTAGTAGATTTCCGGTAGGTCAGTTTGTAGAGCATCTCCCAGTTTACACTATTTCAAGATCTAGGGGCAGGGTTCCTGCCAGGACCTGCAGTGTTTGTGTGTGTGTGTGTGTGTGTGTGTGTGTGTGTGTGTGTGTGTGTGTGTGTGTGTGTGTGTGTGTGTGTGTGTGTGTGTGTGTGTGTGTGTGTGTGTGTGTGTGTGTGTGTGTGTGCTGATGGTATTACACGCTCTTGTGATTGTCAGCAAGATCGATCCCTGGATGCCATTTAGCCATTTAGTATTCTTCTATTAACGGCAGTGGTGGCTTTGTGAAACCATACTCCTGAGGCATATGTGAATGCTGGAATGAAGACTGCTCTATAGAAGAGTGCCATGGTGTGCTTCTTAAGGCCCCAGTCATGGCACATCACACAGGCTGCCAGTCTGGAGTAGTTTTTGCTCTTCCTCTGGAGATGATTGGGATGCGGGAGGAAGGATAGATTTTTGTTTAAGATAAAGCCGAGATGTTTCAGTTCAGTAACTAGTTTTATTATTCTGCCATGAATCTTGATCTGTGGTGGTCTGGTAAGGTCAAGTACCCCTTTAGAAGGATGGACTGCATCTTGGTAGAAGATATATTTAGATGGTAAAAATTATCCCAGTCCTGAAGGGTTGTCAAAGCTCTGTTTGCTGAAATTTCTAGCTGGGCTCTTGAATGAGCTGCAAGAATCAGTGCAAGATCGTTTGCATAGGGCTGTGTTCAAACATCTCCAAGGTCCATAGTAACGAATTCGTCTAATAAACAGTTCCAAAGTAGAGGGCCAAGCACAGAGCATCGTGGGCAGCCCCGTTGAACTTGTTGCTCCACTCGACAGGTGCCTTGGACAATGATGTTTCTATTAGTCAGGTAGTTTCTGATGCAATCGAAGAGGTTTCCTGGGAGTTGTGCCAAGGACGCTCAACCACCATAAGGTGTCAAATACCCCGGTGAGATCAACCGAGATAACAAGAAGGTACTTCCTGTCGCAGTTGTTGGCAGCGGTAATGATATTTTCCAGGGCGTCTATTGTTGACTTGCCAGTCTAAAGTCAAACTGAGTCTGTGCAGATAGTCGTGCATCCGTATAATCAGTGGTGAGCTATAGTGGGCTTGCGAGTTATTTAGTTTTTAGGAGCATTAGCAACTAAGGCCATATTGCTCCGGGATATGCGGTGGTCATTCCCTGACTCTTCCGCATCCATCCGTATTTGGTGGTGACGGGCTTGAACCCCGGTCTAATCAAGAAGCGTGTGCTACGCACTACTGCTCCTTCCCACCTGGCTACGGAGGCGCCTGTGGGCTCGCGAGAGCCTGTTGTTACTTTTTTTTGAAAATTTGCGAGCCCATTGTTGAGATGATTATTTATTTTAGAAATGAAATCCTGGATGCAATTCTTGAGAATCCAGAGCCAAAACTACGGTGGGGCGAGCGGGGCCCCATTCCCAGCATTTTAATGGTGCAATTGATCGGTTATGTATTTTAAAACTGCTTCATTTTTGATATAATTACAGTCGGACCTCTGTTTAACGAACTTCTTTATAGCGAATTTTTTTGATTCCCCTTGGTAATTAAATTTAAATAGTTTCCATTGAAAGAAGAAACTTTCCATGTAACGAATGGATTAGGAGAGATAACTTCGTATGCATTGTTCTCACCTCTGGCCTTTAGGCAATCAGAAAGTGCGAATTAAGGGCGAAAGGGATTACCATTTCACAATGTTATGTGAAATGGTAAGCACAGTCTGAGGCCGGCGGAAATGTCATCAGGCGTCAGTCTAGTTCTGTCGCTAAGGGTTTCATCATTGTCTAAGAGTTGTTTTGCACAAGAGATGGCAAGTTCCACAGGGATGGAGGTAAAGAGTGATATTACATCGAACGATGCCATGACTTGATCTTGTGAGAATGGATGCTTAACAGGGGGTGAAATCATGTTTAACAAATCAATCTACCAGCAGGTACATGGCACAGCCATGGGTTCCCCTGTCAGTTCAGTCACAGCAAACATCGTGATGGAGGAGTTAGAGGAACGTGCGTTTACACACGCACCAGATCACATCGCCTTTTGGTGTCGCTATGTAGACGATGTGTTCGTAGTTATCCCTAGAGACTCAGGTCAGCGACTCCTAACCCACCCCAACTCACTATCGCCCTTCATAAAATTCACGATTGAGCTGGAGTCGAACAACACTATTCCATACCTAGATACCCTCGTCCGGCGCCAAGACACATGCTTGAAGACGACAGTTTATCGTAAACCTATGTGTGCTGGCCAATTTACCAACTTCCGGTCAGCACGCGCGGGGCCACCTCCTCTCCACTGCCCGAACCTTGCTAACTCGCGCCTGGACACACTCCAGCTCCGCAGATGAAAGACGCAAAGAGATCACCAGGGTCAAAGTAGACCTTACGAGGTGTGGCTATCCCATCGACATCCTTGACAGGTGTGATCTACAGGCACGCGACAACGTGACGACCAACAGCAACGCCAACAGAGACGAGTCATCCACGAGGGCATTTATCCCATACTACCCCAACCTGTCACAACAGATCGGTAGAATCCTAAAATCACATGGGATAAAGTGCATCCAACTCCCAGGCAAGAAACTGCGTTCTCTCATTTCCAACGTAAAAACACCCGCCCCACCCTTCTACAGAGCGGTTTGGTCTACCGCATCTCTTGCCGTGACTGCACCAGCTGCTACTTTGGAGAGACTGGACGTCGACTCGAGAAACGTCTCTCAGAGCATAAAAGGGCGATCCGTTTGGCAGATGTGGAACACTCAGCTATCGCCGAGCATGTCTGGACAACCGACCACGACATTGACCCACACCGCGATGTCGTGGTCGTGGACAGGTCCCACTATTACCTAAAGCGCACCTGGTTGGAATCGTTAAACATAAAATGCTCGGATACCTCTTTGACCAGGAACAGTGGTTGTCAAGTTAACCCCATCACAGAAGCAGTAATTCTGTCCATAGACAAAAGCTGGCCACGTCACCACCATACGTCACAGCCACAAACATCAACCTCAAACAATTAGCCACGCGCCTCTCGCACCATCCTGCCAGTGCACATCTCTATTCCAACTGCCATTCAAAGTATTTTTGTATCTGAAGAAGGCTGTCCACTTAGCCGAAAGCTAATTAATTGTAATTTTAGTTTAGTTTGCTCTGAGAAATAAAAATAAAAATTTTCGTACTATTATGTTGTTTTTGTGTTAAATCAAGATTTTTGTCTGTGGTGGTGGAAAATATAAAGATCGGTCGTGTGTTCGGGCCACGATGAGCAGCTTGTAGCTTGCGGACTGCAGTTGTGGGTTGGCGGAATCATCCCGCTTTGTGCAAACATTTTGAATTAGAAGTAAAAGATTCCGGATTATTAAATCGACTTTAAAATCTGGAATTTTTTAACCATTTAGCACTAATGATCAACATCCTGCAGGAGCTCTCTTGCCCTTTCAGAAGCTTTACAGAATCACAATGGTAAAAGCAGATAAATTAATTATTCGAACTATCAACGCTATTACTAATTTGAAAATTACTGAAGGAAATTATGAAGCTAAAATTGAGAGCATGTTGAAGTGAAAAGAATTTGAAGGAATCAAAATCGAAAGTAAAACAATTACCTTGTTGTGTGGTTTTTAGGAGCATTAGCAACTAAGGCCGTGTTGTTCAGGGATATGCGGTGGTCATTCCATGACCTTTCCGCATCCTCCGTATTTGGTGGTGACGGGTTCGAACCCCGGTTTAATCAAGAAGCGTGTGCTATGTACTGCTGCTCCTTCCCACCTGGCTACGGAGTCGCCAATTACCTTGTGACAAATTATTAACTGCATTGTTTTATCCTTAAAGGATAAATTATTAATGCAACAGGGCGAATTTTAAATGAAATAAAGAAAATAACGATACCATTAAAAGAAATTTTAAACATATGCTACCCAAAATCGTGGAATGTAATAGAAATTTCGTCTCAGTTACAAGATGGTGAAAACCGAATAAGAAATTTAAGTTTTCTGAGAAAATATGAAATAAAAATTAATGATTTTAGAGATTTTGTCGAAGACAGTTTATCTTTAAAATCGAGTGAAATTCCCCGATCAATTAAGAAAGCCAGAAAATATCTTTGAAACCATTGCGATTAGCAGTGCTGAAGCTGAGGGAGCTTTCAGCGTAATGAATAATATTGTGACAATAAACACGTTGCAGATTATGATGACCATACATCTAAATGGAAAACCATTGCTTCAATTTGATCCGGATCATTCGTCAAATCATTCCTCTGTAATCACCGCTCAGCTATTGAGCAAAGCAGAAGATCGAAAACAAATATTAATAAAGAAGTAAATTGGCAATTTTTAGAATAAAGTTTTCTTGAATATTTGTGAAATAATTTTTTTTCATGTAATCTGTGATTTTCTGTGTACTTTTCTAGAAAGTTAGTTTTTTATGTAATATTTGTTTTTATATTGTGGAATGCTTTGTGATAGTTTTTATGTTATTTGTGATATGGGCAATATTTTATGTTATTTTTTATTTGCAATATTAAAATTTTATCATGAAAAAAATGTATCCGTTATATTTCCCTAGTTGTTAAAAAAAAAGACGAATAAAAAAGTTTTGCATGTGCCGAGCACGTGCAGTAGATGGTTTATGTGAAACATCCTTTGCGTTTCTTTTAGATATTTTGATTTGTATATATCGATTATGAAATAAAAGAGCTTTTTTATTGTAAATATTTTATTGATCATTCACAGATTTTCATAATTTCTGGAAGACAAGATACAATGGATTTATGATAACTAAAGTAAGAGATACTTACGAGTGCAACGTATCTAAATATCTCTAAAAAATAGCACCAATTGATGTATCGATATTGTAGTTGCAGCGATATATGCAGGTGTTAGGGTCACCTAACAAAGGAATATAACGAAAATGCGAGACGATAAAAGAAATTGTTGACAAATATTTGTATTGTTGCAATCATACTTACTGCAGTAGTAACTTCAGAAAGCATGATTGTGACGTCATAATATTCAAAAATTCTAAAAAATTAGAACTCCAAACACTGTCGTATCTAGTTATCATCATAAGGTGAGGCATGACGACCAGGTTTTTAAGTTTTTTTTTTTTTTAGATGGAACTAGGAACGTTTTACACATTCACTTATACGCATGGTTAAGGGGGGTAATAAGCCACATTTGCTCACCCCCCCTTAATCTGCCTCTGACTCGAGATATCATACCGGTCACGAAAAATGCATCACGCACTCTAATCACACTACTAGTAGTGCGAGCGTGGGAAGCGCCTCTAGTGGAATCCGCCGATGATGTCACTCCGTGACCAATCAAATATACTCGGTAGAAAGTCGTAAAACCTTCGAGCCCATTGTTAAAATATTCACAGCTCACCACTGCATATAATGTATTTCAATCCTGTATTTCATATAATGTATGTCAATCTAGACAAGACTTCAGTTATAGCTCAGACACAGCATGGTTTTGTTAAGGGGAAGTCTTGCCTGACCAATCAGATTGGATACTATGATGCAGTCACAAAAGAACTGGATGCAGGGAATAACTTTGATATTATATACTTGGATCTTAGAAAGGCTTTTGATACTGTTGCACATGGAAGACTGCTACACAAATTGGAGCAGTGTGACATTGGAGGCAAATTGCTGCTATGGATAAAGGGGTGGTTGAGGGGGAGAAGACAGAGTGGTAATCAATGGACACTGCTCATCGTGGACTAATGTTATTAGTGTATTGGGTCTTCAGTATTGGGTCCTTTATTGTTTTCTGTATTTATAAATGATATTGATGATGGTATATCAAGCTTAATGTCCAAGTTTGCAGACGATACGAAGGTTGGCAGGGTTGTCAAGGACACTACTGACACTATGCTGCTGCAACAGGATCTGGAAAGGTTGAGCAGATGGGCTGAGAGGTGGCAAATGAAGTTTAACATTGACAAATGCAAAGTACTGCATATGGGAAACAGCAACCCCAGAGCAAAGTATCAACTCTGCGGTACTACACTGACAGTGGTAGAGAATGAAAAGGACCTGGGGGTATTTGTACAGGCAGATATGAAGTTCTCTGAGCAGTGCAGACGAGCTGCAAGAGTAGCTCATGGTGTCTTGTCAATGATATACAGGAATTTTTCTAGCATGGATAAGGAGGTGATTATTCCATTGTATAAGGCAATGGTCAGGCCACACCTTGAGTACTGTATACAGGTCTGGAGGCCTCATTTCAAGAAGGATGTAGAGCTGCTGGAACGAGTACACAGAAGGGCAACAAGATTAGTGAATGGAACAAAGGGTGCTCTTACGAAGAAAGGCTTAAGTTTTGCAAATTACAGTGTCTGGAGACTAGGCACCAGCGAGGTGATCTGATAGAGGTGTATAAAGCCTTGAATGGTTTGAGCATGCTCAATGCCGATGGGATTCTTCCTCTTGCTCAGAATAATCACCTGAGAGGGCATAAATTCAAATTGAGAAAAGACAGATGTCGGATAGATGTGCGGAAATTTGCCTTTAGCCAGAGGGTAGTTGGTTGGTGGAACAGACTTCCATCACTTGTTGTTGAAGTTGATAGCCTAAACAAATTTAAGGCTCAGCTGGACAGGTATTTCGAACGAACAGAGGGGTGAAATGGGGGTGGTGTGTTTTTTTTTTTTTTTTTGGCTGATGCTGAATAAGCTTGCTTTGTTGCATCATATGCCTTTACTAATGCTAATGCTAATGCTAACATAACCCGCTGGCTAAAGGCAAATTTGCGCACATCTATTCTACAACTGTCTTTCCTCAACTTCAGTTTATGCCGCCCCCTCAGGTTTGTAATCTGAGCAAGAGAATCCCATCAGAATTAAGCCTGCTCAATCCATTCAAGGCCTTATACACCTGAATCAGATCACCTCGCAGGTGCCTAGTCGCCAAACGCTGCAATTTTGCGAACTTACTTTTCTTTATAAGCGCACTCCTTTGTTCCTCTCACCAATCTTGTTGCCCTTCCTCTGTACTCGTTCTAGCAACTCTAATCTTTCCTAAAATGAGGCTTCCAGACCTGTACGAAGTACTCAAGGCATGGCCTGACCATTGCCTTATAAGGGATAATCACTTTCTTTTCCCTACTAGCAAACTTCCTTTATATCATTGACAATACCCCATGACCTGCTCTGGCAGCCTGTCTGCACTGCTCAGAAAACTTCATATCTAACTGCACAATTACTCCCGGGTCTTTTTCATTTTCTACCATCCAGTTGGTACTTTTCTCTGGGGTTACTTCTACCCATGTGCAGTACTTTGCATTTTTCAATGTTAAACTTCACTTCACACCTCTCAGCCCATCTTTTCTAGATCCTGTTGCGGTAGTGTACTATCATTACAGTCATTAACAACCTTGTCAACCTTTGTATCATACGCATATTTGGACATTAATTATAGGATATACAGTTTTTAAACTGCAGTCCGAATGTGCCGCCATCTACTGACTCCGTTTAGCCATTTAATTAATTGAAATACGATGTTGTTTGTATCTTAGACTAGCAGGAAAAACTTGTCACGTTTCCTGCAGCAAAACGAAAGATTCCCTGTCTGATGCAGGTTGCCATGGGAACCAGCAGGTGCTTAGCGTGGCTTGAATGAAGATTTTTTTTTTCCCCCTCTTTTAATATCGTTGAACTGTCATTATATATTATAAGTGTAACTTTGCCGAAGATACAATTAAAAGTCAGTGACCTCTTTTGTCTACAGATAAGGAGGAAGGAAGAGGAGCATTAGCCCGATCCACTGGGAATTTATGTGATAGTACTTCAACGAATCCCGATGCGATAAATTCAAAATACCCATTACCTACACGAGTCGTTCCGACACAGGCTGGCTGCCAATAGCTCCCAGCCGTGAGTTATAGCGAAACGTGACACGCAGGTGACACGAACTGTGCTAAAGCCGAGGCTTAATTTATGTAGCTTTTGCGCCGTCAATGTATGCGGATTTCGTTAGCCTCCTCCACATGGGACTTTTATGTGACGATGGGGGAGGATGCTTTTGCCTCGATTTCTTCCCCTTCCTTTTATACCGCTCACACTTCTGCCCGTTCTGGCAGGCCCGCTGATTTTATTACGTTCGCAGCCGACCGCAAATTATTCAAATATTTCTCGTCGTTCCTTTACGGACAGTTGGCAACGTCTTGCAATATCGTAAATGTCTTAACTAGATCTACGGTACACGAGGGACCGTTCTGGAGGGAATGCTCGTATAGGATTTGTTGCTCCTCTCTATTATGCACAAGGAGAAGCTTTTCCACTTGATACTTTTCAGAGTTTACTTTGAACGTTGCGCTGGGTCGAACTGTTCGGTGTCATTATGAACACCATTTTTATGCGAAACACTTTCGTACAAATATTTAAGAGAGAGCTGAAGTTTAAGTATTCCTTAGGGGGAAACAAGAATACATTACGTTGTATTGTTGAACCCTCTGGTATAACAATCTAATATCAGTCGCTTTGTGAAATTTCACTACCTTTTTTGTACCAAACAATGAAAATCAAAATTTATCACTTGATTGCCATTAAATTGCGCAGTACCTAGTAATGTGTACACTGCTGTGCCAATTTATTACAATCCAGCGTTCCGAAATCCGCGCATCTTCCGTCTTCGACAAATGAAACAGAATGTGACGTGTCGACCGACACACAGAAACGTGGTTTTTATGTAAACGCACCAATATTCCAGAGGGGTCATTAAAGGTGCGTCCTGTTGTTGTAGTAGGGTTTGAAGAGCATTAGCGACTAAGGCCATATTGCTCCGTGTATATTGTCTGCAAATTGCGTGTGTTCTGAGGTCGATTTTCTGTTTGCTGAAAGAAAAACCCGAGTTTCCGGGAGAAAAAACCATGCTGTCCTTGATTGAGACTGACTAACTCAGCCACATTGTGAAAAAGGCTCGTAAAAATTCCTCACGTCATCGACAGGATTCGAACTCAGGTCTTTTTCACCCGGTGTAGGAAGGACGGTGATCCTACCATGTGCTACTCACGACGGCAGGTACATCATAGGAAGCTCTCACGGGTAGCACAATACATATAAGTGTCCTCTCCACACCGGTTGAAAAAAGCTCGGGTTCGAATTCCGTCAATAACGCGAGGAATTTATGAGCTCTTTTCACAATGTGGATGAGTTAGTTGGTCTCAAGAGACGGCTACATGGTTTTCCTCCATGCAATCCTCGCCTGAGACATTTTTCGGATAAACCCAAGTTTTCGAGTTCATCGTCCAAAAAACAGGAAAACCGATCACAGAACATGCAATTCACAGTCATATATACGGCCCAATATGGTCTAAGTCGCTAATGCGCCTAAATCTCTACTCCACAACAAAATCGCTAATGCACCTAAAGCTCTTGCGTACCAAGGGAAAGGCAATCGTCTTATAAGAAGTGTGATCAGATGTTAGTGCATCGGAAGCATCGTTATGGGAAGTAGCTAAGTTAGCCCATCTATCTTACGCAATATCCAGTGTCTTCAATCAGCGATTAGTGTGGGACTAAACCAACAACGAAAAGAACAAGTCAAGACGAATTCTTTTTACGATCACGAGTGCAAATATCTTGTCTGTCATCTGTGCAGAAATCGGAAGACAATATTGAAGACAATAGCTGAAACGTTCAATGTCGAAGCCCAGGAATCCATTTATAACAACTGAACATGCGAGGTGCTAATCCCCAGTGACAGCATAGTGGTTTCGACACTTGAGACTCGTCTGGAGAGGCCCCGTCATATTACCGAAATTTACCACCTATGACTGAAGGAATTTCTAAAGTATCCAGTTAGCTGATCTTAAGTAAAATTAGTAGGGTTCCCCCGTTAGTTTTTTCGGCCCGCACAAATGTAAAATCTGGCCGAGAACACATGTGCATAATATAGAATGGCACAATATGGTCAAAGTCGCTGATGTGCCGAAAACTAAACGATAACAACA